>NC_022023.1:21554104-21558976 GCF_000317375.1 Microtus ochrogaster
AAAAAAAAAAAACCTGCCAGGAGGACCACTTCTTTGTTTGGATGGATGGAAGAAGAATGTTTTAGAAGAAGCAAGGGAGCCAAGTGAGCTCCATGGTATGGCGTTGCTGCAGTCTACAGTCTTAGGCATTAAGACACATTCTCAGTGGCACTGCCACTGTTTGTCTATTTCCCATGTCCCATCTTCTTTATTGAATCCCAAGGATCAGCAAGTGTGAACTATCCAAAAAGTAGGAAACGTATATCAGCTTTGACTACTGTGTGCCAAGACTTGTGGCTTGCTATGCACTTCCGTCAGGGCTGCTCAGCTGTGGAAAATGGAGACTAAGGTGGAGTTGAAGTTAGAAGCACTGGAACAGTGTGGAGCGTTGAATCAGCTTTCAATGATTGACACCATTGTGAACTGATCTTTGCTACTTTCGAATTAGGAGCTGGTGTGCCTCATGCCTTCAACCATAGAATTCAATTTTGCTTTCTCTTAACCTGGACTGTGGTGCCGGTAATTTGGTTTCATGAAAACAGGCCTACTTGGAGCTGGAGAGGTGGCTCCATGGTTAAGAGCACAGCACTTAACCTCTAGAGGACCAGGCTTTGATTTCCAGGACTCGTATGCAGCTCACAACTGTCTGTGACTCCAATTCCAGGGCATCCGTCACCCTTACACGGGCATATATAAAGGCAAAAAGACCAATGCATATAAAATAAAAGTAATTAAATTTTTAAAAACATGCCTACTTTTCATAGAGGTGAATCTGTTATAGTATGTGTAGCAAAGTTGGAAGGAAGCAGGTTAGCTTCCAACTTACACGAGTCTCTCCATCTTTGACTCTGAGAGCAAATGAGAGATAAGCTAAGTGCAAACATCTGTGCAGAGACCGAACAGGCTCATGATTAAATACCTACCTTACGTAGTTTGATTTTAAACACAAAATAGAAAAAGCACTAAATTCTATCGATTGCATCATTACAACATTTAGAATTGAAATTCTGTGTATTCATAAAATAGGATTATTAGTCCAATATTAATTTATGAGGAATCAGTCACTTTCTGAAACGTGTTTCTATTTTTCCATATGAATTCATTCTCAGCGGACTCCTTCTGATCCATCATCTTTCGCTAACACTTCAAATGTCATTTGACTTGTAATTATCATAGAGACGCCAGGTACAAGATCCAGGCTGCCATTCCTTGCGAAGACAGGTGAGAACATCAGAAGTGGGTTTTGTTTGAATCCTAAGCTGTTGAAGGCAGACGCATTTTACTTCAAAGTTCATGATTCGAAGAAGGGGAGGCAGAATGAATATCGAAAAGAGCAGGTACTTACTCTGCAACGTAAGTTTGTGGTGAAGGTCAAATTAAAGATGATCAGCAGAGATGAGCCTTGTTCATGTTCCCAAAGAAGTACGGGCATCTGAGCTGCCTGACGCATTCGCTCAATGACTAGCGTGCTGCTCTCTTTCCCAGAGATTCAATGGGTGCACATGCGCAATGCGGCCTGAGACTCCGATGTTCTAATAATTTGTCCCTTGATTTCGATACAGATTGCCTTACATCAAATCTCGAAGGACTACGGCCAATTCCAACTTTTCATGAAGCAGCAGAATACAAGAGATGGGACACTGGATTCTGATTTGAGTGCAAAATTTCAGTGCGACATAAGGCTACCCATGGAATTGGGCAGGTCACAGACCTGCCTCAAGCTGCTCTTTTTCTAAGCATAAACAGAAATTAAAACTGATTCAGAGACTCCAAGAACCTTGAAAAAAAGTAATTCACTAAAGACATTGACCAGAGTGCTTGACATAATAAATGCTTCTCAGTTGGGCTGAACCCACAGTGATGCGGAGTTAGAAAAGAAAGACATGGTAGGTTTCCCGGTAAGCAAAATCCGCATTTATGAGGAAAAGATGATTTGTTTAGGTTTGTGTTGTTTGATAAAGTAAATAACCTCTTTTAACATAATTCATAACAGCTGGAGTCCATTGTAATATTTGCCATTTAATGCTGTACCTAAGACCTAACTGAAAACGGTGTCATTGAAAAACAGCAAAATAATTTTATAAACAGCAAAAAAATTCTTAAAAAATATTTCCAAAATTCATGAATGCACTGGAGAAAATGTCATGTATACCGTGTTTATGAACATTTAAAAAGCATAGTGAGTTTTTCATAAAGATAAAGCAATCTGAGTCAGAGTATCCATTTTGGGCACTGAGGAAGGTTCCTTGGTCAGTTATTAACTTCACAATATGTCCTCTGTTTTGTGTCTGGTGTTCTGTGACCTCACTAGGAAGAGATAGGAGAAAATTTCTCTGTCTTTTAAGTCTGTATGTAATCAGTAAACAGAGTCAAGGGTCCCTCTCTCTGTATGCTGATGAATGATGGCTCAGAGTTAGTAAGTTAGGAAGCATTAACACCCTGTGCAACAAGAGGAAAACAGAGGCAAGGCATTAAACAACATGCCCAAGATTTCAAACCACGTAAGAACTGGAGCCAGGCTCCCAGCCTTGCTGCTCAGCCTCAGCTTGAGCGTCCATCTTAGCCTGCCTTCCCCACACTCCTGGGATCCCCAGTGTGTGAGTCACAACTGGATACGCCCCAGGACCTTGAGAGTCAGATGTGAGGAGACAGGAGGCTAGGAAGGTGATGTAAGTTACTGAAGAAAATGATGAGGCAGAGGAAGCAGGAGTGCCCACAGCTAGAACTCAGAAACTGAGCAGCCTTCTCCATGGAGAGCTAATAATCTTCTCCGGCTAGAAATCCCTGGGGTGGGTATATCATTAGATCATGTAATATTTCTGCGCAATTATTTTCCCAGAGTAATTGATGCACACACATCATATATATATTATATATATATATAACATATAATATGTTATATATCATATATGTAATAGAATATGGAGGACCATGCCTCCCATATATTTATTACAGGACTAAATAGAGAGTGCTATACAAGTATAATCAGGATCTCAAGATTTTTTTCCCTTGTTTGTTTTTAACAAAAGGTAGAAATCCTCCACACACTGAGACAATGGGGATCTTCTATTGGGAACTCACCAAGGCCAGCTGGCCTGGGTCTGAAAAAGCATGGGATAAAATCAGACTCGCTGAACATAGCGGACAGTGAGGACTACTGAGAACTCAAGAACAATGGCACTGGGTTTTGGTCCTACTGCACGTACTGGCTTTGTGGGAGCCTAGGCAGTTTGGATGCTCACCTTACTAGACCTGGATGGAGGTGGGTGGTCCTTGGACTTCCCACAGGTCAGGGAACCCTGATTGCTCTTTGGGCTGATGAGGGAGAGGGACTTGATCGGGGGAGGGGGAGGGAAATGGGAGGCGGTGGCAGGGAGGAGGCAGAAATCTTTAATAAATAAAAAAAAAAGAAAAGGTAGAAATCCCAAGTTCGTGCACCATTTTCACATATGTAAATTTAGTTTAACTCCAAAGCAAAATGTGTTCAAGTCAAACTCTGATTGTGTGCCAGATTTGGCTAGGGGCAGGACTCAATGAGCATCTAAATTGAAACTTTAAATTGAAGTCTATTAATTATGTGTGGATAGTAAAGAATTAGAATGGTGGTATTTCTTAAAATAGAAATTCCCTGTAGCATTTAAGAAAAGAAATTATGAATACGAGTGAAACATCCCTATAGATTGTGTGATTTCAAAGCAGTTTGGCTGCATTTTCAAGTCATAATTCCACTTACTGTACTTAATTTTCATTTGTTTGAATGAATGCTTTCATGCTTTTGATGACACAGCTTGGTTTATAGGATTCTTCCAAGGAGTGCCAATATGCCTGCAGCTTTTTAATTCCAAAAACCTGTAGCAAGAGGAGGAACTCAGCTTCTACCCAAAGCCCCAACTCCTAGGGGTAAGCTGAAAATCCTCGGTGTAATTTATCACTCCACTTAAAGCAGCAGGAGTGAGCATTGCTTTGACTATTTTTCTAGGTCAAGTATTTTGACAATGTCCACAAGCCTTGAACTTGCACATTGTAAATGAGAGACCACGAGCCCCCTAGAAGCTATGGTCTCATCCCTATGTATAGTGGACTAACAGGCTAAATTTCACTGGAAGCAAGCAAAAATAGGCACCTACCTTTCCAGGGATGCCTATAGAATAGGAAGGGAAGATTTCTTTCTTTTTTTTTATCTTGGTCATTTTTTGTAATATGAGTAGAAATATTTGCAAAATAAATGAGAAGTTGCTAATCACGATGAAGACTAAAAAGTTTATCAAGGAGAGCCCTGGATGAGAAGCTTTTGCAGGTGTCTGAAAGTGACTCCTTTTTTCAGCAGAGCAAAGTCCTTGTCTGACCCAAAGATGTCACATTTTTGCTGAGGGCTTGGTTCATAGATGCCAAACAGCCTCTGTGTGCTTTATTGGTTTTGGCTCCTGGTGACCTCTTCCTGCAGAACAGCCTGGAATGTCCTGGAAGCCTCATGGTCATCACTCATTTGGAGATGAGATTTTGGTTTAGGCTAGCACAGAGAAAAGAAGCTTTTCCTAGCTGCTCCTCCAGGGTAGCTGTGGGAACTATTCAGGCAATCAAAGAAAATGAATACAGAGAAACGAGTGTCTGTAGCAAGACTATCAGAAACATCGTAACTAATGCCTGATTACTTGAAACTGGAATATCTGGACTTGGATTAGGAATGCTTGTGTTCCTGTCCAGGCTCTGTTAACTGTTTTCAGTTGGTTACAAATTTCACATGCGTTAGCTTGCTGGAAAAGTAGAATAATAGTTCTATTTACTTCTACAATTATTATAGGGCAATATTAGGCATGCTTTCTTCATTTTTCTGCCTACTTGCCTGTCTGTCTGTCTTTGCTTCTCCCTGTGTTTCTCTCTTTCCCTGTCTTC
>NC_022023.1:21559076-21603559 GCF_000317375.1 Microtus ochrogaster
TCTCTCTCTCTCTCTCTCTCTCTCTCTCTCTCTCTTTCTCTCTCTCTCTCTGGTTTTTATGAGACAGGTTTCTCTGTGTAACAGCTCTGGTTGTCCTGACACTCTTTGTAGACCAGGTTATCCTTGAACTCATTGAGACCTGTCTCCTCCTGCCTCCCAAGTTGTTGGGATTAAAGGTGTATGCCACCATGCCTTGTTTAGAATGTGTCTCTTATTTCAACCAACTTTATATGCTTTTAAAAATTGGGTATTTCACTACAATTTTATCAAAAACATGCAAATTGTTATCAATTTGACAGTAGCAATGAAACTATTCTCACTGAACGGATACTGAATTGTCCCCTGTCCCTAAAATGCTTCTGTGTGTCTGTTGGCAGCCAGGAGTACCCTTAGCCTCCTCCTCATCACTTTCATGATTATGGCTCTAACATATATATATATATATTCCAAATATCTTCTTCTAGATTCAAATATTCATGGACATGTACCTTAATCTGAGACCGGAGAACAAGTGTTCATTGAAAGCTGTTCCTATAAGATTGTTAATCCCCTTCTCTCTGGTCAAATATATTCCAGGCAGGTGCTGTTGGTGTCTGCGTTACTCAGTGTTCGTAGATTTATGCACAGTCTCATAAGTTGCATATATACTGAACACACACATATTTAAATGGATATGTAATGGAATAAGGAAATAAGCAGATAAGTGCTTTGCACCCACTCTGTGAATGTGCTATGAACGTGGAGAAAGATCTTTGGAAAGAGAGGATGAGAAACTAGGGAAGGCAGGTGGCATCTGCGTGTGGGAGGTGCGGGATAGACTTGGTTTTGTTTCTTAAAGCAATTGTTGCTCTACAAAAAAAAAGACTCCAAGCTGGACTATTACTGGGCCATCCTCATGTAGCCTAGAGTCGCCTGAGAAGGGAGTCTCACCTGGGGGACTGCCCCGATCAGACGGGTCTACAAGCACATGTGGTGGTTGTAGTAGGTTGTCTTGACTGTTAATTGCTGTAGGAGACACCAGCTTTCTGCTAGTGCCACCATTTTCTTTGCAGGTGGTCCTGGGCTATGTAAGAAAGCTGGTTAAGCATGAGCCTGCAAGGTAGCCAGTGCACAACATTCCTTCATGGTTTATGCATTAAGTTCCTACTCAAATTCCTCTCCATGATGGACGATGACTTAGAAGTACATGCTCAATCAATTCTTTCATCCCCTACAAGCACTTTTGGTCAGAGTGCTTTGCCATGGGAACGGAGATGTACTTGAGATACTCGGTGATGACTCTTTAGTAGATACACTAGTGAAGTCAAAGCTTTCCAGTTGGGAGCCCTCAGCATCCTTTTTGATATTCAAAGGGAGAAGTAATGAATGTTGCTTCTAAGGAGATATAGTAGTGAATCTCCCAGCCTAAAGAGTTACTTATGTATGCCAACTTACCGAATTGGAAGGAAAAAGAGGCTATTGGAGGTGGAATACAGTAGAGTCTTAAAATAAATGGATAAATATGGATTGAAGTGTAGCCCTCAAAATGCATGGAATGTAGCTCTAATTCTCCATGCCAATATAGATTAGATTAAAGTCCATCAAGAGATAATCATGAAAGTTAAATAGGTCCTCAATTGGACAGGATTCATGCCATTTTAAGAAGTGAAGCTTAAGAACTTAACTCTCTCCTTTTCTACCTGTCATGTGAAGCTACAAGGCAAAGAAGCCAGGGAGGGCAGGTGACATCTGCGTGTGGGAGGTGCGGGATGGACTTGGTTTTGTTTCTTAAAGCAATTGTTGCTCTACAAAAAAAAGACTCCAAGCTGGACTATTACTTTTGTATATTTTATGTATAAACCAGGAAGAGAATTCTTACCAGAAATGAGTGGGGAGACATCATAATCTTGGATTTCTAAAGCCCCCAAGGTATAAGAAAATCAATGTCGGCTGTTTAAATTTCTTGCTCTATTATTTTTTTATTTGTGACAGCCCCTTCACAATCTTTGCAATATTTAAAGAGTTAAGTTGAGGATCTAGGTAAGATTCCTGGATCTTTCAACTAAAAGGCCTGCGAACTTCTGGAAAGTCACTGGTTCATCAGAGTCTCCATTTCCTAATCTCAGCAACGCAGCAGCCACTTGCACCATTCTTGGCTTTGCCAATCAGAATGGAAGGAAATTCACAATGAGTGAGTATTGAGAAATCCCTTATGACTGTTGGCACTTAGTAGAAGATATGAAATTCCTCTCTTATCCAAAATACCATAGCCATTTACTAGAGTAAATTCTGTCCTGCTGCTGCTTCCCAGAGGTTCTTGAAATTACCATAACCTTCTAATTTATCTTACAAAGCATGGCTCAGAAGCAATGATGCCTGAGTAATGGCGTTGATTAGCTTTATCTTAGCATCACTTCTCTATTGAGAGTTTAAGAGATGGGTTGTTCTTTTAAATTTAAGCCAAACCCTCCTACAACACAAACAACAACAAACTGTAAAATTTAGAGATGATTTTAAAAATGATCATATTCACAGTTAGTTTCTATCTCCTATCAGGACAGAAAAAATATAATTCCATTCTCTGATGAATCTTTCAGACCCTTCCGGTCTTCTTTAATGTACCAACGAGAAAAAAAATGAGATTGCAAATGGTTGAAGGTATTTGTCAAGGTCACAAGGTAGCAAACGGTTTTGCTGGAAATGAAGGTCAGAGTCCCCTTGAAGGGGAAGCCTGAATTTCTTCTCGTATCATGCTGTCCACTGCAGAACTTGCCAGTTGTATTGGAAAGAGCTGACGAAGGAGGTAAATGTTTCACAAGCAGGAGCCATGCCGAGCTTCGGCGTGTTTCCTAAGGAGGATGTTAAGCACAGAGACTACCTTCCCTTCAGTGAGTTGGCAAACAGCCACAGTTTAACCCCAGGTGTTCTTGGATGAGCCCAAGTTCCTAGAAAGCTGGCATGGGTGTTCTTATCCCGGTCCCATATTTATAGTGATTACAAATAAGGACCTGCTCTATGTGGGTGCTCATATTCTATAAATTTGTTTTCAGTTTCCAAGATTAGTAATATGAGGTCTGGTTACTGGATTGGGTTGCCAAGCTATAGAGTTATTTTTGTTATAACTTCCTAGAAGTTAGAAGTGCAATTTTAAATGTCCACTGTTGCCATAGTTCAGTCACAGCAATTACTAGCCACTTTGTTTGGGTTTTGTGTGTAAAGAAAATTTGCTTCGATGTGTTAAGTGAAATAGTCAGAAATAGGCAACACATGCTACGTGTGTTCATTATTATAAGATGCTTGGATAAACCGGACTATAGGGTTGTCAGGACATGAACTGAATGATGTCCAGGAACAGGAGAAAGGACAGATAATAAATGGCTGTATAATTGGTATAGATCTTCAGAAAGCAATTTGACTATCTCAGTTTTCCAGAATATTTGCAAAAATAACCAAAAAACAAAAAAACACAAAATGAGAGTGACAAGGGGTTTGGGGAGTTGGTCGGTAAAAAATGGAACTCCGCAGGTCACTAGAAATGCAGGTGCGTTCATAATCAGGTCAGGTGATAGGCAGATTTTGAACGATGCAACTCTGATTCTTCTCTCCATATAAAGCCTCCCTCGGCTTCTTTGTAGAGTTCAGGGACATTCCAGAGACCACAGGTTGATCTGAGAAAGGCTCTTCCCAGACTTCGGGGCACAGGGAAAATGTGATTTGGGGTCACCAGTGTGTATTCAAAGAACAGTGCACACAACACACACACACACACACACACACACACACTCAAGAAAATAAATACGAGACTCATGTGGGTCTAGATAGGCACCATCTTTGTGACTCTGTGTCCTCAGAGACGCCAAGGTGATGCAAAATCGAGAAGAGGGTGAGCTGCCATAGGCTTTGAATGGGTTTAGAGGATGCTTGCCCAGCTTTAGCATCCGGAGCCCCACTTGCCTTGTATTTATTTCTACGGCGCTGATTGTGTGTGCAGCCAGCCGTGCTGTAGCAGAGACACCCCAGAGGAAGAGGAAAGCCACTGAGCTATTTTTCACCATTACATACTCCACTTCCTAATAAATGAGATCCAGAGCATGCAAACCGCCAGACTTGTAGATCATCATCTTACGGAAAAATCACAGACCCAACGCAGCACAAAGTAAAAAATAAATGAACCCAGAGGAGAGTCCTTCTCCTGCCATTTGATACCATGGCGGTCTTCTCAGGGTGTCCCTCTCCTTCTCTAGAAGTCCCCGTGATTCCGGGAAGGAGCAGACTCTAGTGGTGACTGAAAAGGGAGGTGAAATGAGTGCTAGGTCGTTCTCTGCCCGTTTTTCAGCTGGTTTTCATCACCGGAAAGACATGTATACAAAAGCAAGAAGAACTCAATTGAGACCACGTCATGCTTCAACATATTCCGTGCCTACTGATTTCTAATTAGTAAGTGTCAGGAGCTATGAGGGACGTCTTCGTCATCTATAGCAAGCACTGAAGCACACTGTTCACACCGAAGCAGCGCCTGAACAGGTAGACAGCTAACCCATCGATGCAGGGGATTCCAGGATGCCTTGGTACCTTTCCAGGCCTCGTCTCTGACACTATTTTCCTATGGTCCGTCTGGAAAAACAGCTCCGCATTTGGATGCAACCCTGAGCGCTGAGGTCATAAGCACTGTGGGTTGTGTCAACTAAGGGAATCAGTGGACAGTAATACAATCTCTCCACGTCGGCTAGGGACTATAATATTTCACACAGAAAATAACAAAATACTCCCACGGCCCCGGGGCAATATCCTGAAGTTGTTTGAGGTGAAAGAAAATAACTGTCTTTTGAGCCAAAGAACCCAGACCTTTCCACAGTGAGCATCCAGAGCCTTCTGCTTTATGCACCTGAATATTTATTCAGATCCTTTATGGGTGAATAAAAGAATTAGTCCTCCTAAAGATCTAATTTTTTTGGTTTGTACAAGAGACACCTGTGATGACAAATGGGGTCTTTGTCAACAAAATTTATAATGTGCACAAATGAACCAAGGAGGTGGGAAAACTCACACACTTCTTTCCCCTACCTTGATCTGGTTCCTAAGCAGAGGGAGTAGAACAAGGTGATTTAAACTCCTCTGTCTCATCTTCCTGATGTCTGGAGTTGATGCAGTAATGAAAAGCGACTCCTCTTCCAGAAAGGGAAATAGTGCAAAGGTTTGATCTAAGTCAGCACTGAGTGAACCAGTTCCAAGTTCTGTTTACTGGGCAAAGATTAACCTCGCTAAAACTTAAGCATCAGGTATTTTTTTTATAAAGTTTAGGTAAGAATCAAGCCACTCGATGTGTGCTTTCTACAGGTCAGGAGGATGATTTAGGAAGGAATGGTGTCACTCCTTCTGGCTCAGGGGTGCCATGCCATTCTTTGGTCCTCTCTTTGGGTCTCTTGGGGTCATGTGATTTCTATCCAATGGACTGTTAGTGGAAGCACTTGGGGTACAAGTACTTCCCATGCATCAAATGAAGGTAGGTACCTCTGGAACCCTTGCTGAGGTCACCACATCAATTTGTGACAAGGAAACAGTAGCATCACCAGCCTTCAAATGGACCACAGGAGTCTGGACCATAACGGTCTAGAGAGCAGAGGACTTTCTCCAACTGTAGATCTTTAATTGTTTGTATTCATTAGAGAATGGAACACATTTTCATACAAGACAAGTTTCTCTGTCAGGTGCAAGTTCAGTGTCACAATAAATTTAATTTATAAAAGAACAAACAACAAAAAAAATCCACAATGGAAGCCCAGAAGGGTTGCCCTGAATACCCACCAAATGAGAGGTTTCCAAAGCCTGAAGTGAGGACAGAATGAGATTTTTTAGGAGTATAGTCATCATACTATGAAGGCTGAGTCTAAGCCAAATCTGTGTTAAGAGCCTGCCAGGTAAAATGAGTTTTCTGTATGATAAGTCACGGAGGATTCGGGTGTACATTGTTAAGGAGATTTATATTATCCTCACTATTACAAATATAAAATAAAAAAGAAATGGATATGCAAAAATTGTAGCAACTCCAAAACACTGGGCACGTTTACACATTTAAAGATTTTGTAGACTTGGTTGTCTAGATCATTTTGAGTAGATGATAGGGCTTTGCTAAAAAAATGTACCATTGGCTTATGTTTATTTACTATTTTATACAGATTCCAAAAAAATAAAACATCTAATTTCTTTCCTCCCACCTGCCTTAAAGAAGAACTTTCTAAGTCGTTGCTATTTGTTTTGTGGTTCACAATGGGAGAAATTTGATTTTATGTGAATGATGTCACCAACTTAAAATCTTACAGCGTCCCTTGGCTAAACTGTCCCCAAGAAGCCTCGTGCCCCTTTGCGCTCTACTGTAGCACTTGGCCATTTACAGCTTCCTCGAGGGGAGTGTTCTCTCTTGAGTCCACGCATGGGTTCCAGGCAGTATTTGCAGAGGATATTTTGTCTCGCCTACCAGGTCATAGTTTCCTGGGGTTGGAGAGAGTTTTCTTTGAACTGGTTCTCCAATTACCATCTATTTTTCACTCAGAACTATGCAGTTTAGCTAATTCAGTTGTCAGTATTTGTGGGGATGGGGAGGTTGTTTCGTTGTTTTCTTCATCAAAAGCAATTCAGAGAATGAGAAGTCTGAAGTAGATTAAGGAGTCCCTTCCCTTTCTGATTTTCTCAAGACCCAAAGATGCACTTGTTAAAACAGCGGTCTGTGAACGGCTTCTTAAATATTTTTTACCAGGTGAGAAATGGCTAGAACATTCTATCTGGTCAGTAATTATTTGACATTTGTGAGTCTTAGCAGGGGAATGCTGGGGGATGGGGCACCATTTTCACATTCATTTTGGATACTATTTGTGGGTATTATTTTCGTCCAAGGGCAGGCATTGGAACTGGGCAGATAATTTATTTCATACGGTCTGAAACGGTGTGGGGCTGTAACAGATGTTAGCCTTGACCCAGGGCATTTCAGATGCACCCTCTTTCTCATCAAAATTCTGATCTTCATGTAAATAAACGGGGAGATGACTGGACGGTTGTCCCCTGACTCACAGACCCATCTCCATCCCTTTGTGCACAGGTAGCTGGAGACGCTTGCCTCGGACCTGAGAATTCTGGTGTGGTTAAACTTTCTGCTGTTCAGATAAAAAACAGCAGCAATTTTCTGCTTGAATTTCTCTGTGACTAAATCCATTGATCATCCTTTCTCTCCGTGAGTGAGAAGTGTGTTTTCTCCTTAATAGCTCCTATCCTTCTCACTGGCTTCCCCCCCTCGGCTTGTTTGTGTTGTGTTGGTCAGTCTTCTGCGCTATTCCTCCGAGAGACAGAGAGAGAGAGTGCAGAATTGAAGTTATTTTATGCTTGGACTCCTTCAGTCCCAATTTTCAAATCTTCGTGTCAATTTTCACACATCAGTGTCATGTGGTGAATGTTATGGAAATTTCGGTGAGGTCTTTGGGAGGCAATTTATACACGAATCCCTCCCCCCACCACCCACCACCCCGCTGCAATTCCTGTCTTTTCTAAGAATAAGTGGATCTATAATTAATGTGGATTTTAAAATATAGCGCCATTCAGAATCCGCATAGCAGGTTTTCCGTGCCGTGTCTTCCCTGCGCTATAAACACAAAAGCATAAATACTCGCCAGCTCTCTCTCTCCTAATAAATGGGCTTGTGTAAAAGGAATAAAAATTACAGTTTGTTGGCGGTAAAGAGCAACTAATTACTCAGGAAGAAGCATGTTTTTATTTTTCAAAACTGCACTGAAAATGGTTTATCATGCAATAAATTTGCTAATCACCAGTTAGGAAACACTGTGCTGTCTCTACCTACCTACTGTGGCTTCCTTTGAAAGTTGGTGTGTTACAGTCTGGGTAGGAAATTATATCCTTTTGAAAATGAACATGACAGAAGATGTTCAGTGAATAGCCGAGAACTCCTCAGCCGTCAGAATTCAAACTGGGTGCAAAACAGTGTGCTTCGCGGTGCCCAAGATGGCACCCACTGACCTCCACTCTGTTTGATGGACAGAGGCACGAGGCCCATTCTTAAGAATGCTAATTACTCATCTCCTTTGCTAGTCCCCTTTTATGATCTTAATGTAACCTTTCCAAATACATACCAAATTTACAAGTGAGTCTCTATCACTACTCTACTCAAATTTTCCTTGCCTAGCCTCTTGGTGTCTCTAAAAGTTAATTTTATAAACGTATTAATGTTTTATTCTTATTATTTTGGGGGAAAACCTGGAATATCACTTTCTGATCCAAAACTGAAGGAGTCCAACTTGGCAAACTTCAACCTGCAATTTCCCTTTCTTTCTGACTACATTTGCTTGGTTCCAAGAACCAGGCAGCCTCCCTTACCCTGGTCACCTCAGAAAAGACTTTTCTGAGTTTCCAGATCCATAATGTCTACTGTACACACCTACCTCTAGCAGCCACTCTCTCCATATTGTCTACTGTACACACCTACCTCTGGCAGAGACAAAGAGAGAGAATCCTGTGGCATTATTGGATAGTTGCAGAACCCTTAGTAGGTTAGACCTAGATGGAGGATCATGGAGGATGTGGCCTTGAAGGGTATATTGGGACCCATCTTCTTCTTGTCACCCTTCTTTTTGGCTATCTGGTATTTGTTAAACAAGATGTTTCCCCAAGCTACAAAAGTGATATGGCATACTTCCCAAGGTCCAAAGCAAACATGACCATGGGACCAGGAACCAAAATCAACCTTTCTTCTCTAAAAATTATTTCAAATATTTATGACAGCAAAGGAAAGCCACGGCCACACAAACAAATGTATCTCAGGAGATAATTCAGCTTATTATCTTATGTGAGAGTCAGCTGCAGACATGGTGCAAGCCTTCTCCTTGCCTACCTAGAAGAAAATAGAAGCAAATTTCATCAGCTTCCCTTTCACAGGGTTCACTGTGAGGGACGCTTTTGATTAGAGATTTTGCAAAAAAATGTCAAGATCACTCTCCAAGCTTCTCGTGCTTCTGCTTCCTGTGAGGCCCAGAGAGGACACATTCAGGCTGACACATTGGGGTTCCCACCCTCTCATTCCTTATCAGAAGAACTATGCTGAGCATCTTCTCTTTGAGTCTGTTTTCTGTAGTGAAATTCACCTGAATAATCCCTACTTTGCCACCTCAGCTGGTTTCCTAGGGTGAAATGAAAATGGGCTATATAGCACAATTTTGATGTAACTTTTAAAAGATAAAGCACTTGAGAGATTGTTAGTTTTTGTGTGTGTGTGTGTGTGTGTGTGTGTGTGTGTGTGTGCGTGTATGTGTGTGTGATGTGGATTACCAGGGACCTCAATAGGCGTTTGTGGGAGTCTAATGATAATTATGAACACTTCATACTTCTTGAATTTTGAAAAGGGATTCACAATGGATTTCACAAAGAACAAGGGATGTGTGGGCTGTGGGACATCTTGGTCAATAAAGTACTTAGTCTGTAAGCATCAAGAAGGCTTGAGTTCAATCCTCAGAACTCATATTTAGAAATGTTCCCTGTTGGGTAGGTTTCCTGGCTCTGCAGATGCAGAGACAGGCCAAACCTTGGGACTGCCACCCTAGCCTGCCCAAAGGGTTTCAAGCAATGGAGAGACCCTGTACTTAATAACAAAAAATAAAAAAATAAAAAAGGTTGGCTGTGTCCTTTGACTAATGGTGGCAGAGATTGTCCTTTGGTTTGCACAGGCACATGTGCATGTTGGCCTGCATGTTCTTGTGTGCCTTCACAGATACAGCCACACATGGGCATGTGCTTAAACATATGTGCAGAAACATGTACTGAGGGGGGGGAGGAGAAAGAATGAATATTTTCTGAAATATTTGGATAACACATTATTCTACAGAACACCAACTCCCATGTTGTTCTCAGTAACTCACTTCCGTTGGCCACTGCTTTGTTCGTAGCAAATTATGTTAAACTTCATTTTATTTCTCTTTTCACTTATTTTGTCATGGTTGGGAGACAGGCCATCCCCCCCCCCCCGATTTCATTGTGCCACTGTGAAGCACAAACTGTTTATGTTTCAGAGTGGCAGAAAAACGAAGGGCAAGTCTCAAAGTGAGAGCAGGTGGCCTTTCCCTCCTCCTGCTCCGTGGGAGGATGTCTCTTCTGTTCCCTTAGACGCAGAGCCGGCTGCTTAGTCTGTGAATTGAAACTTGGTTGGAATGTGATAGACAGTCCTTTGATTGACTAGGATCAAAGAGGTTCCCTACCCATTAAAGATCTCCCAGAAGCATTCTTCCTTTAGTCTGTTTTCATAGTTCCGATCCCGGGGGAATGAAGTGTGTGAAAGTCTATCATTTAGATGCATTTAAGCTACATCACATTATGTCAAGTTCTGTCTTCTCTTAGCTTCCATTTAGATTCTCCTCCTACAAAATCATTGCTTGTGAGAACAAGGAGCTGGCCTTTCCTTCTATCTTGTTTCAGCACAACAAGCTGGAATTAATCCCTTTACATGAAATTACAACCCTTAAGTTCAAAGTCCCTAATCCAAAGTGGGATCCCTGTCTTGATTATGGGATAGTTGCCTTCTCGTTCCTCGTGGCGGCTCCTCCGTTTGTGAAATGGCAACGCTGGAGGCTCTCAGCTTCAATATGAATGAAATGAGGATGAGTGAACAGCTATGCGCCGCCTTTGTTCGTAATTGTCTGCCCTGTCTCAAACCAGTGGGGAGCTCCAAGGGGTGCCTCACCCAAGCCAATCATAGGAAGCAGTGAGACAGGGTGTTTCAATGGAGCTGACTGCAGACTGAGTGCCTGGCGCTATGTGCCTGTGAAATTCTACACATTCTCTCAAACTCTGTGCCTTGTTTTCCTCGTGTATAAAATGGGACTTCGGTTATAATTATTGACACTCCAGGTTACTGAAAGGTTTAAGGTTACCAGCATGATTCTCAGATAAACTAGCGATGCTAGTTAGAGACAGATGGATTATCCAACAGTGCTACACATTCTCCTTATTTGTACTACTAGCAGAATGGGAAACCAAAACATGTATGTGGTTTCTTGAACATTTAATCTGTGCGTTTCTGTTTCTGCTAAACATACCGGTACAAAAGTGTTTGTGTGGTGCCCTGCTCCAACCTACCGTCGATTCTATACAGCAAATCATTCATTCAGCCTCGAGTGTTGGAGCCTTTGTGAGCACATGGAATTTCTTGTGGCTATACCCAGTTGATTTCCTGACACTTTCCTTCCTCCCTTCCCCTCCTTCCCTCTTCTTTCCTTTCCCTTTTCCCACTTTCTTCCCTTCCTTCTCCTTCCTTTTTTTTTTTCTCCTGTCCCATAATGAGCAATAAATCAGAACAAAGCAGTGACTGTTAGTAGCAATCTTCATGCATGGGTCTAATTTTTATAAACTAGTGTATGAGAAACGCAACTATTTGTTTCTACGTGGAGAGTCTACCACCAAGTGTTAATCTCCTCAGCTGAAGAACTCATGAACTACTGCTAGTTTTTCTGCCTCAGCATTGCATCCCCTCTTCTATGGCCTCTAGTAGTCGCTGGCGAAAACTCTGGGGAGAGGGAGTAGTGTACAAAGGAAGGGGCCAGCCGGGCGGTGGTGGCGCACGCCTTTAATCCCAGCACTCGGGAGGCAGAGGCAGGCGGATCGCTGTGAGTTCGAGACCAGCCTGGTCTACAGAGCTAGTTCCAGGACAGAGAAACCCTGTCTTGAAAAACCAAAAAAAAAAAAAAAAAAAAACAAACAAAGGAAGGGGCCAGTATACACGGTGAGTGGAACAGCGTAGGAGAGGACAAGAGATCAAGGGGACTAGATACCTTTAACACTGAAGCGAGAGTGTATGGTCAGGGCACAGTGTGACGCTAGCTTTTACCATGCTTAAGACAGGTCTCCCTTGTGGCCCCAAATCAATCAAAGCGCTGCCCAATAAATCAAAGTGGCTGAGGGCCTCTGAGGCTCTGCAGAATTCTGGGAAGATGGGCATGGTAAGGCAGGATTCCATCTTGAAGCAACAGCCTGGGATCAAACTACTTTGCCTTTGTAGAAGGAGTGTCTGTGTGGTCACGGCCCACTGCCTGCGTCAGGATGCTTTCAGATGGACACATGTGCAAGAAGAAAGAATGCTTGGGGTACCTGTCAGTTCATAGATACAGATGTGCGATTATGGACCTCAGTGGATCTTTTAGATATAGGCTGGCTATCGGCCTATCTTATCCTGCATCAGCCATCTATCTGTCTGTCTTTCTCTCGGCACCAGCAAACAACTCTTTCCTGTCTTCACAGTAACGCACTCGGGTGTTGCTCTGCGGTGACAGCTGCTAAGGCCCGCCCACCTGGCCTGGGTGGACTCTTGCTGTCTGCCTCCTCTTGCTTTCCTCTGCAGACAGATTTGGAACCTTACCAAGGGGAGTATCCCCTAGGCCTGACTTCCCACTTCTCAGCGAGAGCTGGTGAAGGGCTGGCCTGACAACCCCTTGAGGCTGAACCCTGTTGGTTAGAGGATGAATTCTGAGCAGGCAGCTGTACTTGCATGCCCCCCCTCTGTGACCCTTGCCAGTCTCCCTCACCCATGACCCGGAGGTACTCTCTCCTGGGGCAGCAAGGTCGGGCTCAGTGTCCATCAGGCTGTGCTTCCACTAGCTGGGTGATGGAGCGTTTTCCGCTGTTGACATCCATGCAGGGCGAGCAGGACGGAAACATGGCCTGTTTCACACTGAGCTGTCATCCAAATGGCCTGCTCCTTATCCCCGCCTTCGAGCTCTTTCCAGACGGGGCTGACATTCCTAGTCTGCTGCTCTTGCGGCTGCCATGACTTATGAACTCTGGGTGCTTCTGCGCTAGCCCATGTCGGAAAGATGTTTTCTGAGCTGAGCTGTGGGTGCATGACTATTTTTTTTTCCTAATGTATAATTTTCCTAAAAAAAGTATTCTTGCTCTAACATGTATTTCATTGCTCGTCCTTTCTATTCATTTTCACATTAAAATATAAACATAATAATTAAATGGACTGGAACTCTGCAAACGGTTTGACTGACAGGCACAATGACTGTGTTTAGAGGAACAACTGGAAACGCCATTCTTTCCTTACATTGTATTCAGCTGGCTTAGTCCTGAAGTCCCAATCATGTGGATTTCTACAGTGGCAGAGTTTCCAAATAATCCCACGTCGGGCCAAATAGAAGCATAGCATATAGCCATATCCACTGATACTTGATGCTCAGATATAAATGTTAATGATCCTTTGTGTAATATTTTTCAAACATTAATTCTCCTATGAGAGTCTTTTGTAACAAACACGGCTACTGCCAGGGTTTCATAACTATTAGGGCACAAGCTCCACAAATATTGGAGTTTCCAATTCATCTTTATGGCTCAAGGAGCCAAAATAATGCCATATTTGAAATTAAAGTTATCCTACAAAGTGCATGCAGTTTACTGACTCAGTGGCTAAGTATTGTCATGGATAGTTTTTAAGTGCAAAGTCACCACATGGGGAGAGTTAGCAGGTAACTATTTTAGGAGGATTTGATATATGATTATAGGCATGGTAAAAATCCATTTGAGTCAGCTGAGAATCTACTGTAGCATTTTCCTAATATATAACATTAGAATCTGCTTAGTGACCTGGGATCAAATCACTTCTGTCTTTGAGACTCTTGGCTCCTTCCCAACTTCTGGACACTTGAACCTTTCCTGTCAAGTGGCCCAATGTCATACTTGCCCAAGTTTCTACTAAACTTGCCTTGTATCTTTGTGTCAGGAGGGCCCTGGACTCTGGTCATCTGGTGTTTTCTGTGTCTTTCATCCCGTAGAATAACTCATCTTTTTCTTCCTTTTCAATGGTAGCTATGAGCTCTGGATCCAGTAGCAGCCTCTTTCAATCATGATTGAGATGTCCCCAAAATAATCCCTTCCTTACAGCCATTTACTGAACTATGGACTTGAACCACTGTGTAAAGGAGACTTAGTAAGTGCCGTGCATTTGCTACAAAAGAGAGGACTGCAAAGATGTTGGGGAAAGGCAGCCCACCACCCCCACCCTTGACAAAATGCCCTAGTCCATTTTCATTACTGAGATGAATATTTTATAGGATGAAAATTGTTGCTTGAATACTTTGATAGGAAGAATTTTGTTTGTTACCTGTTATACACTTTCTTAGATTCTCTAAAACAGACAACTATGGAGGCAAAGGCGCTGTTATGATCTCTCTGGAGGAGAAAAATGAAAACAGAGAGAGTAAAGTGACATCTCCGAGGTCACATTGTAATTTAAGCTATGGTCCAAGAACAAGAATGTGTGTTATTATGATTTGAAAATTGATTATCAAAATTAACAAATAGATATCAAAATGTGAGTTTGAAAATGGAGAGCTGACAAAGAGTGAATGATTAAAATCCAGTTTCCTCATGTATGCAGAGGCATGAGTGAGCAACAGGGCCTGCATGATCCTAATATCCATGGATGCCCCTCATGTTCATAGATGCAGAGGCATGAGTGAGCAACAGGGAGTGCATGCCCTTAAAGTTCATCATTTCATTTAGTTCTTCTGCCACAAGCATCAGATATAGTTCCCTGATTTTGTGAATACAAAAAAGTTAAGAAAAAAAAACTTTTCTCAGGCTACTTGGCAAGAACTAGACTTTTTATTCAGCTTGCTTTTGCGTAGGCTCCTGCTACAGCATCCACAAGTATATAGTGCACATGAGCAGCTAACCTTACCCAGGCTTTTGACTCAGAGTGAAAACGGAACCTCACTATAAATAACAGACTTTTGTAGGTATACAAGGGCATGTTGAGGTCAAGGCATATGAATGAACTGCCCATGGTCTTCTGTTTTAAATGCAACGGCTGAATTTATGCTACATGTCTCAGGAACCATTGTGTGTGTGTGTGTGTGTGTGTGTGTGTGTGTGTGTGTGTGTGTAGTTAAATGTTTTAACATCTGCTATTCCGCAAAAGTGTTATTATCCAAGAATTCTTGCTTATGTCTTTAATTCTGTTAGGATTCAAATAATTGGGAGGCAGAGGCAGGCAGGTCACTGAGAATTTTCAGGGAAGCCTGATCTACATAGCCAGTACCAGGACAGTCCACATTACACAGAAAGACCTTGTCTCCACAAGAGAAAATCACAGCAAAAATCAACGAATAAAAATATGTTATTGAAATGTTTTGAATTAAAGATTCTAGAATACTCCCAGCATTCTATGTCACTCATCTTTTTCTGGATGGAACCCACATACCAGCTCACTATATATTTATTCAGACAGATTTCACTCATATGTGAGTATCAACCTATAATTACTTTCCTTCATATCAGTGGCTACCTCCTTGAAGAGTCTTCCAGAATTATGCATGAGTAAGCTGTCTCATTCACCTGAATATCTGTATCCTATTGTATTACACCATTCCTCTGCTATGATTTACTGGATGAATTCCTTTTGAGAGTCATTTACTTCAACCTAGTTGCTGTATTGAAACGAGGTGTGATTGACATCCCCAAGCATGCTTCTTTGCACACACATGCCAGGATGATCTTCTAGATGATGAGAATGTCAGGGTCATGGAGTGTGTATGTGTAATTTTTATGTAGACATTGCCAAACCTACTGACCTCTATCCCAGTGCAAAATGGCGGTAAATATGTGGATTTTGGTCAACTAAAAGGTGGAGAGTCATATCTCATTACAATTTTAATTTATAAAAGATGCAACTCTAGATTCAGATTGCTCAGGAAATAAGATAATAACCAGTAAATAGTATTGCTTAACATTAAAAAGCTTCTGTAGAGTAAAATGAACAGCCAATCAAGTGAACAGTCAGCCTGCAGAATGGGAGAAAATCTTTTGCCAGCTATACATCCACAAAGGATTAATAACTAGAGTACACGAAGAACTCAAGAAATTAAACATCAAGACAGTAAACAGCCCAATTAAAAATGACTATAGAACTGAACGTGGAGTTCTCAAAAGACACAATACAAATGAATAACAAACATGTCAAAAGGTGTTTAGCGCCATTAGTCATCAAACGTATGCAAATTAAAACGCCTTTGTAATACCATCTCAGCCCAGCCAGAAAGGCTACTGTCAGCAAAACAAATGACAACACATGCTGGCTAGGATGTGGGGAAAGGGGAACCTTTATCCACTACTGGTCAGAGTACAAATTGGTTATAGCCACTATGGAAGTCACTATGGAGGTTTCTCAAAAAAAAAAAAAAAAAAAAGCCAAAATAGGAACCATAATATGACTTAGCTATCCCACTCTGTGGCATATGCCCAAAGGCTAGCATGTTCTGCTATAGAGATGCTTGCACATCCATGTTCATTGTTGCTCTGCTCACAATAGTAGGAAATGGTATCAGTCTAAATGTCCAACAACTGTTGAATGTTTAGTGAAAATATGTTACACAGCATATGTGCACAATATGATTCAGCCATAAGGATAAGTAAATTTATACATTTCCTAAAAAATATTTAACTAAGTAAGTTAACCCAGACCTAGAAAGAGAAATGCCACATGTTTTCTTGCATATGTGAATCCTAGCTTCCAAATTTTAAATTTGGAGTATCTGTAGAGATTACGAAGCCAGAGTAATTTCACGAAAGGGAATAAGGCATTAAAGGGTTAGGTATTAGCACACATGTGATCTGAAGAAGGGGGAGTCAGTACAGGGATTGAATTAGCAGGAATGGGAACACAGGGATAAGGCCCATGAAAGGGTTGGGCTTACCAAATCAAAGGATGTGTAAAAAAAAAAAGCCTTTTGGAGACCTACTGCTTTGTAAACTAACTTTAAAATATAGTTCAGACAAGAGAAGCTTAAATGGAGACACCCTGTATGGGCCGACATTGCTTTCCCCAGAAGACATAGGTGGCTCTTGGTTTCCTACCAAAGCCAGGTACCAAGTCCCTGTTACGGAAGATACAACACACTCCAACTGCAAGCCAGGGAAATCAAGCTGGGATTGACCTGAGACTGACCTGCTGGCTAGTTTTCAAATGCCCGAAGCTTCGGGGAGATGAGTCATCCGTGTTACTAGTTGTGGACCCAGCACGTTAAAAAAGCAACCTGAGAAGAACGTACGTTTCAGCTGTAATAGTGACTTGCCTGTTGTTAGAGAGTAGCCGCTCCCTTCCAGTTGGATTTGAGGCCTCCAGGGATAGGGGGAGTGTTACAGGCATTGCTGTCTCCCCATCACCTGGAACAAGACCTGGCAGGTAACCATTATATCCTTGGAGAATGAAGGAATAAAATAAACATAGTGAGGGCCTGATGACATGGAGTTGAGGCCTAGAGTGAAAAACCCAGGTAGTGGGTTCAAATACGGCTCATTCATCAGGAAGGCAAGAATAGAGCAGGTTACTTAAATTCACTGAATTTCGCATTTCTTACCAGGAAAATAATTTCACAAAAAAAAATGTATCAGTGGGTTGGAGACGTAACTTTTTGGTACAGGATGTATAGGCTCTGCACTCCCCTCCCAGATGTGAATTTTTTTTTAAATGCTCTGTCCTCCAGGCTGAAGATGAGGACTCCATCAGGCACAACTTCCTAGAGATCTCTGATTAGGAACAGAATGATTATTTCAAGAGCTTAGACGACCTTGTAAATGGGAATGAAAGGATCAGGGGTCTAGTCAGAGCAGCTCCCCGATCTGGCTTTATGGATTCGGTCCCATGAGCCTCACCTGGAAGTATCCTTCCTACCACTGAAAGGTCTTAAGGCAATGGAGTGTCTGATGCTGCCCGACACACACTGAGCCTATTCTGCTCTAGTCAATGGCTGGTGGTATCTAAAACCATCAGAATATACCATGGTCTGACATTACAGCTCGTGCTTACTATATGGTAAGTAATACTATATTACTATATTGTGGTTTTTTTTTTGTTTTTTGTTTTTTTGTTTTTTGTTTGTTTTTCGAGACAGGGTTTCTCTGTGGTTTTGGAGCCTATCCTGGAACTAGCTCTTGTAGACCAGGCTGGTCTCAGACTCACAGAGATCTGCCTGCCTCTGCCTCCCGAGTGCTGGGATTAAAGGCGTGCGCCACCACTGCCCGGCTATATTACTATATTGAATGGATAAAAATGTATTACTAACACGATTAAAATAATTGCCAATTTATGGGTTTCCCCACTATGTTAATATCTACAGAATACTGTTTAGCTGCAGTCCTAATAATAAACATAGTAAGCAACTGCTGCTAGATTTCCACGTTCTATTTGTCCGTTCAAAATCTAACCATTTTGCTTATATGTGTGATGTAGGCTCAGGAATCTTTGTGTGTCAGTGTGTGTGTGGGGGGGTGTCTATGTGTGCACATGCACGTGTGTAAGCAAGCATATTTAGTTAAGAGGTTGACACTGGATGTCTTCCGAAATTGCTTTCCACCTAGTGTTTATGAGTGACAGCATCTCTCACTGAATTTGAAGCTTACCAAACTGGCCAATGATCTCCGCGAATCCTCTTGCCTCTGCCTTCACAGTGCTAGGGTTACAGGTTCACAGCATCCAGCCTAGCTTTGTACGTGGGTGTAAGAGATTCATACGTGGGCTCCTGCTTGCGTGCCAAGCTTTGCCAACAGAGCCACCTCCCCAGCTCCAGCAACCAATATTCAATCCAGGCTTCTAATTACATACATACAGCTCTGTCTGCGTGCAGTCCGAGGACTCCACTTTACTTAGAATGCTTCTGCATACTCTAGATGCATTTAGGAATTTTATAGAGAACGTGGGTTGTGCAGGGATTTCTGCATTCCAAGAGATCAACCAGCAGGAAACATTTTGCATGATCTTTTACCTGGGAGGGAAGGTTAACTTTAGGGAAAGGGATGGGCAAGTGAGAGAGAGTTTCTCTCCATCCAATCCGAACCATCAGGACATGTCAAACGAAGCTAATATAAATGTCAGCGTGCAGCTTCCTGTAGTGAAGTCTGAGTTCGTTGTAATGCAGTTCATTTTCCTTCTTCCAGCTCTGTGGATGCTATTCGCTGATGTGTCTGACAAGTATTTTCTACGCCAAAATAAAAGCTATCTCAGCAGTTCTTCTGCGCGAACTGCTCTCTCTCTCTCTCTCTCTCTCTCTCTCTCTCTCTCTCTCTCTCTGTGTGTGTGTGTGTGTGTGTGCGTGCGCGTGTGTGCATGTGTGTCTGTCTGTCTCTGTGTGTCTCTTGGTGTGTGCATGCCTATGGAATTCACTATGTCAGTCACATTCTTCTCTTGGCTGCAAGGACCAGGTCTCTGTGGGCTCCCCAACCACCAGGTTGGAAGCCCTGGAGCTGTCTCCAGGAGCCATGACGTCGGTTCATAATGACCGCTAGAGGATGGAGTTATAGAGACATCCAGTGGAGGAATTAATTAGGGGAAACATGAAGTCCCTGTAGGGATACGCTGAAGATTTAACACCTCCCTCCTGAATACTCTGCCCTTAGAGTGAGGAGGCAGCCCTGTTGGCAACACTTGGGTCTGTTCTACATAACAATAGCCTGCCTGGGAGGTGCACCTGATTAAACCACTCAGCCAAGGGATGCCCTTGTCAGCCGTGGGTTATCTTCCCTGGGAGGGCGGTGCTTGCAAGGCAGTCAACCTTTGGCAGTTTATTCTTTTTTAATTTGTCACTTGTTTCCTTATTTCTGTTATCCATCCTATGTCTTTAGCCTTAGTTGGGGGTTTCCCGTGGAAAATAAACACATGAGCCAGCCCAGTGGTGAGCTACAGTGACTCCCGAAGAGACCACAACCGTGCTTGGGAAAGAGGCTGTCAAATCCCCATCTGAATATTTTCAATTGGCAGCAACTAGAAGTGACTTACTTCTAGTTTCCCCGGGCTTCTCTTATTACCAGCACAGGTTGATCCATGCTTGAGGATTAAGCCTTTGGTACAGTTCAGGTGAGTCTAGTAATGCTCTTTATGATCGCATGTCATGAGCATCACGCTTTAAAGTCCTCTTATTATTGTGCATCTTCTCACTGACTGATGCATGTGGAGGGTGGATAAGCAGAGGGAATATAACTCGAAAGGAAGATGATGGAACAAGGAGAAAGGAGAAAGGGAGGGAGGGACAGAAGAAGGGAGGGAAGCTTTAAATGACATAAATTCTACAGTATACAACTTTCAGAATATATTTATGAGACCTACAGAGAAATCATTTGACTTGGCCCTTGTTCATAAAATTATTGGAAATAAGGTTGGTGAGCTAGCTCAATAGAGAAAAGTCCAAGTGGGTCTGAGACTTGGTTTGATCCTGGGAACCCAGGGTGGAAGAAGAGAACTAGATCCTGGGACTCTTAGCTCAGAAAATTGTCTTTGGATTTCCATACAAGCTCGGTGGCACTATGTGCCCACACTTATGCATTCATAATGCGCGCACACACACACACACACACACACACACACACACACACACACACACTTTTCTTCCCACTTCCCCCCTACCACCAGCACCTCTCCAAACAAACCTCCTCTGCTCATTGAACTCTGATGACACTCCGGTAAGAATGGGAGGGTCTCATTTTACTGACAATTCAAGACACAGAGCAGCAGGCAAACCACAAAAGGGTTAATCACTGGGTTCGCAGACCTCCCAGACCCAAAGGTTTGGAGGAGTCCAGAGCTATCTTTGTGGAACTTGGTCTTTTAAAGTAGAAATACATTCCGACTGTCAAGTACAGGCATTTGAAGAATTCCTGTGACTGGGTACATGGAGCATTGAAACCACAAACACACTGGCTGTTGGCTTTTGTGCCTAAGATCAAGTTGGAGACAGTAGGTGGTGTTTGTGTGCCTGTCACTTTGTGCAAACTGGTTCAGGGACTCAGACGGGCCAGGCCCCTGGCTGTGTTTCACACAATCCCACTAAAGGGCTTCCCTGAATTCTCCATCGCCCCTCCTTCTCCCACCTACCAGCTTCTTTCTCTCCGTGCACTAAATCCACCAATTATTTCCTCGAAGTGTCGGCAGTACTTCCAGACACAACGAGGTATAACCTTTCCTCAAGTTGATGCCGCTAAACCATCGCTGGAAACTGAAGTCGCGGTTGTCAGTTGCGACTTCAGTCACTAATAACTGCTTCCGAAGTGCAAGCGCCAGCAGTGTCTGTGCTCTTAATGCTGTGGCCCAGGGCTCATGGAATGTCTTCACAGGTCATTTAGAGCCATCCATCTGATGTGTGGCCAGATCAGTCAATCTTTCAGCCTGGTGCTTCTCTCTCTTCCTCCAGCTGCCAGGTCCTTTATTTGTTCTCCCAGGACCATACTGGGGGATGAACTTAGGCAGCCATATCGACCACTTAGCTTCTAAAGGCTCTGAGCTCTGGGCATTGCCACGTGCTCACACGTTGAGTTGAATCCTGTCACTCGCCTGGTAGGATTCCCATCCCCACCCCTAGCCCCACCCCCTGCCTCTGTCTTTTTCATTGCTGTAGCTGCTCCGAATTCTTCCTTAAAAGCCCTTTTAAACCATCTGTACGTGAATGTCATAACAAATTTAAAGAACAGACACAGCTGTCATTTTGCTACAAATAGTATAGGTAGTATTGGTTTGGGAAGGCTCATGGTCTCCTGGGGCCTGGGGTATTAGAGAGAGCCCCTTCCTTCTTGAACTTTTTGACTTTGGGGCTTCTTTTCAATGTTGATATAGGCATTGCAGTTTGACCTATCCTTGATATTCATTTCAGAGATGTAATACCAGGAAAGAGTTATTAAATCTCACCTTGTAATTGTGTGTGTGTGTGTGTGTGTGTGTGTGTGTGTGTGTGTGTGTGTGCGTGCGCGCATGCCCATGGATGCAGCTGCACCTGTGCCGGTGTGAGTTTTGTATGGCTTCAGATGGGCTTGTCTGTGGAAGAAACCAACTTCACCATCGGTCCTCAGAGACATCCATCTTCTGTTTTTAGAGAAGGATTCTCATAGACCTAAACCTCCCTAAATAGACTGAGCTGTCCAGAGACCCTCTAATCTCCCCTCCCTAGTACAAGGATATACACTATCATGTTCTGCTTTTTTACTTGGGTTCTGGTGTCTGAATTCAGGTCCTTGTGTTTGCACAGCGAGTACTTTACTAAGAGAGTCATCTCTCCAGTTGTTTACTGTATAGTAAGCACACACACACACACACACACACACACACACACACACACACACACTGCATGAATTTCACCTATGGGGTACTGGAGGATTTAACAGACTTGTACAATAAAGCCCACTGAGTTAGTAGGGAAAGTAAAATGTGTAAGACCCCAGTTCCTGACATGGGAAGCCCTCCGTCATAACCCCAGAATTTTTCTTTCATAGATTAAATAATCATCCAGGCCACAAGACCCGAGATGTGGCCACAATTACAAGGAATTAATATGTCAGCTATTGCAATTCTAAGGCCCCACCTTCAGGGTATCTATAAGCATTTTTTGTAAATATAGAGTTAGTTTATTATAACCACAGAGCGTATTTTTAATGTGGTGCAGTCACCTGTCAGAAATCAAGTGTTTCAAGAAACAAAGAGGCCAAGAACCTCGATAGAGAAGCCCTGGTAAATCCCTCTTTCCACCTTCCTACCTTCTTATTTCTTCTTACTTCTCCTGCCCTTGCCAGAACTGTGGGAATTAGAGGGCAAGGATCTGGTTGTATTTAGGGGAAAATCCTCTCCCTCTTAACATAAGAGTAATGATGTTATTACGGATGCCCAGGCTCCATTCCAAGCCAGGTAATTATGCTCTGCCTCCTTCAATTCCCTCTGCAGCTCCTGTCGAATCTGCTCTTTCTTCCTGTCCTAAGCAGTTGTGCCACATTTCTGGGCTGCTGTTCAACATCTGCATCACCCACGAAGCACACTTAAGAGAGAGCGATAACTGATTTCTTTTTTACGACTTCTCACTGAACGGAATGCCACATGTATCATGTGCTAGGGGACTTTTTTTTTTTTTTTAAATTTGGGTCACAGAGCACTTTCCAATTAATAGGAGCCATTGAGTTCCTGACTGGGAAAAGAAAGTAAGTACACAGACATTCTTTGGGAGAAAACAAGGCATTCTGTTGGTCAAGATGATTGATTGACTACCTGTTGACATCGGTCAAGGCAGCTATCAACCTCCACAGATAATGTCTTGGAAAGGATATCTTGAATCTCTCATTGAGAGAACCCATGCTTGTCTACTGACCCTGTGATTACTGACCTTGAACATTGAGAGGGTCAGGTATTTGGCCTCCTGATTTTATTTCCAAAGTCTTATTCTCATTTGATATCATTCCTTATTAAAAATGCAAAAGCCAGAAAAGAACCTCAGATGTCTTTCTCTAAAGCAAACTCCGAGATCCTCCTATTTCTGTCCTTTATTGATTAAGGTTTTTTATGCGGTATTGGATGTTCAAACTTAGGTCCTTATGCTTGGGCTACAAGCAGCTGAGCTGTGTTTGAGACTCTCAAGTCCTTTAGCACAGTTGTTGTCATTGTTCTTCTGAGGCACAGCACTTCCAGAGTGATGCATACCCGGTAAGTCCCCCCAAACATTGCCATCAGATGCTCTCATTCCTTGGAACCCTGAAAAGAATCAGCATCCTTCCTGCATTTCCAGTATTTCCTTTTTCCCTCATGTCCTGCTTAGTCTCCAGGGTCTCACCTGTGTAAAAATTGGCTACTATCCCCGGTGTTGCCTTTTTTTATTGCCATACTGGCAGTTGAACACAGGCTGCCATGCATTATAGACAGATATAATGACAGTGAGTCACACCCCAACTTTTTGTTCCTAACTTTAACTATCTGGTGAGTAGTTAAAAGGAGCGTCTACAGAGGGTCTTGGATTGAAACAATAGAGGATTCCTGCCAGGGAAATGCATTATTTATGCCTGGCAGGTAAGTGAAGCAAAATGGAAGAAAAGAAAACCAAACTTTCCACAATGGGACTTGGAACTATCCAACAAACATGCAACTGTTAGTTTAATGTGCAAAGGAAAAGAGTTCCATTGCAGCATTAATGAGATTTGTAATTTACTTATCAAAATTTTTATTTATCAACATAGCCTAAGAGTATACATGCTAGGAGACAGACAATTTGATGATAATCATAATCTTTAAAAAGATTTTCATTACAGGTATACTTTATATCCAAAAGAAAACAAGGGTCAATGAGAAGACTCATCAAGTAAATACACCTGTGGCTACACTTAATGACCCGAGTTTAATCCTTGTGTCCTGCCTGGTAGAATGAAACAACTGTCTCTTGTAGAGGGAAGTTTCTGTCCCACCTGTTCCCATGACCCTTCAGTTCCAAAGAAACACACAGAGGCTTATACTAAGTAACTCTTACAACTTAAATTAACCCATAATTCTTGCCTTTGTTTAGCCACATGGCTCGATACCTTTTCTCTGTGAGGCATTCTCATCTTGCTTCCTCTGCCTCTGGCTGGTGACTGATTCTGCCTTTCCTCTTCCCAGAATTCTCCTAGCCTGGTTGCCCTGTCTCCTTCCTGTCTGGCTACTGGCCAATCAGCGTTTTATTAAACCAACATGAGTGAGTAATCGTTACAGTGTACCAGAGCATCATCCCAGGGCAGACTCCCCACAGGTCAGCCTCTAACTTCCACGTGTGCTGTGGCAGGTGCACCCACACAAACACACACTATGCCTCCCCGTACACAAATAGACAGATAAAAGTGTAATCTCCACGAATAAAGCAAAGCCAATACATGTCAACAGGCTGTCTGTGGAGCAGATGTGAAGATAATTTGATCAGCAAAACAATCCTCTTTTGTACCAGTATTTCTTAACAGATATTCTGAAAGCAATGGCTCTCTAAAAAGAGAAAACTGACTTTACAGCATACTAAGTAGAGACACTTGAGATGCACGCTCTGTATCTCATTCGTTAACAAGCGTGATACATCTTCTGTGGGAGAAAATAGTGGCTCAATTTCTTTGAGTTTTTACTACAGAAATAAGATTGAGTTATAAATAACAAAAATATTTTTATAACTCTGGAGGCTTTGATGTTTAAAAGAGAAAGATACTTAAAGATTCAATATCTGGCGAGACCCTAACCATTGGTTCATGGGCAACTGCTTTTTTGAGGAGTCCTTTTTGGGGGATGGGATAGGGATGCCTTCCAAGGTCTCCTTTATGAGGGCGCTAATCTTTTGCATGAAGTCTCCACCCTTGTAGCCTAAACACCATCCAAAGACCCTGCTTCCTAATATCACCACATAGAGGCATTAGGATATTGACCCATGGATCTTGTTGTCACGCCAGCATTCATCTACTATGGAAAGTAAGGCAATTACTGAATTGTAAAGATGCCAGTCGTCCTGTGGATCTATCAGCAAGGAAAATATTGTATTAACTGTGCAATTATAATCATAGCAGTTTGACATAACTTAGACTGAGCTTACAAAAAACATATGTTAAAACTAGATGCGGTGGCTCATGCTTTTAATGCCAGCACTTGGGATGCAGAGGAAGTTAAGTTCCCTGTGAGTTCAAGGCTAGTCTGTCTGGTCTAGTGAGTTCCAAGTCAGCTGGGCTATACAGAGAGAACCTGTCTCAAAAAAAAAAAAAAAGGTTTGTTGTTGAGATAAATCTCTGATCTCTGAATCTTTGAAATTTTTGTTGGGGGACCAAAGCACATTCTCTTCAAATAACTGCGGTCTTTTAATGCCTTAAAGTTGTTTTTACATGAATTAGAGAGTTTGGTAGATGCAATATCAGTTACAAAACCACACTCTCGCCTCTGTCTAATTTCGTCTTAGCAGCTCTTTTAAACTGCTAAATCTGGTCTTACAGGATGATGATTTTGTTCTTTGATGGTGTTAAACAGCTGCCGCTTCTCTGCTGCAAGCCCATTTCCCATTTCATGTCTGCAAGATGTTGGCTACATTAGACCCTGGGAAGGAGGCAGCTGAGAAGTCTCTCATTGCCGAAAGCATTAAAAGAAAGGGCAAGAGGCCTTCCTCAGAGGCAGCCATCTCCTCCAGTGGGGATGGAGAAGCGATTACAGCAAAACAACCCTCAGACAGACCACCTCTACACACAGCAATAGCCTGATCTTCCTCAGGGGATGGTCCCCCGGAACTTGACCACATCCAATCCACCCTCATTCTCAGAGAGGTAGCACCTGTACACTAATATTTGTTCAAGCACTGATTTTTTTTTTTTCACTTGCCCCTTTCTGGAAAGCCTCTTATGTCCACTCCTCAGGGAACATTTTCCTTTCTAGAAAGTTTCAGAGAGCTGAACAAAAGTGGGCTCAGCCATTGTAAAATCCTAAACTTCCGGAATGCTGCAAGCTCAGACTGACTATGCTGGAGCTCAGATCTTAAACCAGCAAATGATACACTGCCTTTGAATACAAAAGTCTCGTCTCTGATAGTACAGTATCCATAGGCTGATGTTAGCTGTTTTCATACCATCACTGCTTGTGGCTTTAACTCAGTATCCGGAATTACAATCTAAAGAACACAGGCCCCATTATTTTGTTGAGTATTCTTCTTTTACCCCATTAAAGATTTCCTGCGGTTGCTCGCTAAGATTATTCTAAGAGGCGTTTGTCTTCTTTCTACGGCAGGTTTGTTGCATTTTTCTGCTAATGAAACAATGTTTAAAACAATCTGACTGGAAAGAGTTCTCTGGACCCAGAATATATGCAACTTTAGGCTATGAACGTGGACATCGTCTTTCTTTTTTAATCATCCCGTAGGGGGGTCCAGGTTTCACTTTCCTCCCAGCGGTTTCCATTTTAATCGTTGTCAAACTGAGGATATGGGTGTGGGGCTAAACAAAACAAGGGCTGGATTTGGAGCCGCTGGAACCCCGGTTAATTTCTGGCATTAATTAAACCAGTTGACACCAAGAAAGTCTTTTTATTTATGTTCAAAGTTACTCAGCAGTGAATTTGCGGAGCTGGAGTGGCACTCTCAGCTTCCTGCCAGGAATAAGGGCCCAGGACACACCGATATCATTCTCCTGCTCTAATGGCAGAAGTAAATGAGCACGCTTAGTGCTTTATACATCACCTCACTAGGGCTCTCCCCACACGCTCACAGGCGAACGATGTGAATGGAGGATCCCCACCGGCTTCCAGCTCAAAAATCCGGACAATTAGAGATTTGTGAGTTACCCATCTGGATCATCACTCCCATTTCAAAACTGAATCACCGGTTTCCGGGAGTCGTTTCTTCTGCCTCGGTGGCAGGTGTTCACATCCGAATGCAGTGGCTGAGCTAGGCATCCTGGTGTGAAATGATGGTTATGCAGCTAGTTGTTAAACACACGGGGTTGGTGTGTAAACAGAAATGTGTGCATAACACAGCGGGAGGTAGCCTGGGTATACTCAAGCTGGAGGATGGCGAGGAGGAAGAATTATCCCTCAGCTTCCAGAAAGAAAGTGGGTGAAGAGAGCTAACGTTCAGTAGCTAGCCAGCCTGTGATGCCTTAATTAATCTTCACATCAGCCCTGCAGTGGAGGATGTGAGAACTTCCCCCTTCGACAGACACAGAAACCTGAACTCAGTATGCTCATTTGGATGGCTCGGGGGCTCACGATTCCCAGCAGAGCAGGTCTTTACAGCATCCTCAGTGATCCACTCTGCAGCTCATTAGCTCTACGGGTTTTTAAATGAGCAGCTAGTACATGACAGTCTCTTGGCTAAGCAATGGAGAAGCATTCACAAAAGGTCTTGGATTCCCAGGGTTGACATCTCCACCATTCTTGTAGTCTATGGCTTTCAGAAAGGAAGTGGATGATTTGCAGACATCAGAGGTGAGGGGATAGATAAGGTTATGGATATGTTGGTAAAAGTTTACTGTTAGTCAGATGTGGTATGGATAGGGAAACCCTAGTTTGTAGACCTTTGGGTAATTTCTGTGTGTAAATGTGTATACTTAGTCTTTATTGACCATTGTGGGGTCACCATATGTAAGTCATGCTTACAGCTTTCCCTACCAGACGAGCTAGCTTCTACCTTCAGTGGCATGGAATAGACACAATGGCCACATAAAGACCTTTATGATTACTAACATAATGACCCCTGACTTTACCTTCTGTCCAATATTATCAAGCATTTGTGGGGCATTTTATATGTTTAACAATGCACTTTTCCCTATTTGTATTTACTTATCACCAATCTTCCAAGACCTTCAAGATAAAAACATAAATTTTGCACAGGATTGCTTCATCTCACTGGTACTCAGCATATTACTTCATAACAGGGTTTGTAAAGAGCAGAGAACATTGCCTTTGCTAGATTGCATTGGCGTAGTTAGCCAAGACTAACAACAAATGCCTACTGTTTGAACTATATCGCTCACATTTTCTTTTCCTATAATGAGAGGGGAGGAAGGATTTATTTTTGGCTCGTGGTTTGGAGGGAACCATTCATCCTGATGGGGAGAGCATAGTAGCTGCACAGGTCGGAACATGTGGCTAGTTTCCCTCACATCAAATTGAATCAGGAAATAAAACTCAGGCTGGAAGTGTAGGCCAGCCTGTAACTCCTAAAATCCCACTCTCGGTGACCTATCTCCTCCAGGCATGCCTCCTGCCCAAAGTTCTTCAACTTCCCCCAGTCGCAAGGGCAGCTGGTAACCACATGTATCTCTGAGGTACATTTAGATTTCAAACCATAACATAAACGAGGGTTAATTCAGTTGTTCGGGAAGAATAATGAGACAAAGGTTGCTTTCTTTTTGTTTTGTGTCCTTGCCATCCACTGTCAACAAATGCCCCTCTGAAGACCCCGGCATGCCATTTTTATATGTCTAAGTACAAAAGGATGAAGGCAGTTAAATATTACAGGACCGCCCAGAGAAGGCTTCAACACACAAGTCAATAACATCACGTTCATATTCCGAAGCCGGCATTCATCTATATACAGGTGGTGATTCTCCTTAGGGAAAAATCAATATCCCACAGACATTAAAAAATGATGCCACTGAAGCACCTTGGTATTAAGGTTGGAAGTCACTGGGCAATCAGCTTCTCATGCATCCAAAACAAATTGACAGGAGCTAGACCGCCACTCGTTAGAACACTAGAATTAAGAATTAGGCTCTCAAGATGAGATCATCCATAGAGATTTTAAAGCTCTTCTTGTTGATTGCTTCGTTTGAGCAGGTCAAAAATCTGAGTGAACATGCAGTCAAGGGACATGAATCACCAATTCACAGATGAAGGAGAAGAAGGGGTTGGTGGTTGGACTTCAGCCAATGTAAGGCACAGACAGATGTGGCCCCTCAATTAAGGACAGTCAGTATTTCTCAGGCACTCGCTGTTAGCTTGCCTTTTATGAAACACTGTGAGCAAATCAAAGTTGCAAGATCTTTTACTTTAGGAGAAGATCTGGAACATTCAGTGGTGTACCAGGTTCATTAAAACCCAGGCATGTATTAAAATAAAAAGTCACTGTTCTCATAATAGCCACATCCTCACCCCACCTCTTCTCACTAAGGCACCCCTAAAAGGCCACTTCAAGTTCTTTGATTTCCACCACCTCGTCTGCCTCATTTGCCTTGAAGATTTTGCCATGTACCTAACATGTAGCAGCAATTTGGTTGATGAAGTATTAACATTATTTTCATTCAAATGTAAAATAGGGGATAGGGGACATACTGATAGAAATTCATTGGAGATTGGAAAAAAGGATGAAAACTTAAGTTTGCCCACTAATCTTCAATAAAGTATCTTTCTTTTGTCTTAATTAGATTTATGGTCTTGGAATCATACAACTTATGCCCATCAATGTGTCATGTATGCAGAGCTGCACTAGAAGGCTTTCTAGTTAACATACCCTAACTTAGTCATTTAAATACATAGTGTGAACAGTTGTTTTGGATTCAAGAATGAGTTCAAATAACATCTCTATTGAAAAGTAGATATATATGTGTATATGAAATATTTTGATCATACCCAGAGTTGTCTCTTCCACTTCCCCTCTGTTACTCCCTTCCATCTTCTCAAAGCTATCTCTGTGAATCTGATTTATAATCCTTATAACTCCTTGCCTTTTCACAGATTTTCTTTTCAAGATTTATTGTCTATAATTAATCCATGTAAACACTGGTACATTTCTGTGAAGAAAGGTAAGAATTCCCTATTCCACTGAAAAAAAACTAACATCTATGGTATTATGTGTTTCAGAACCACCTTTGCCTGTTTAATCCAGAGGTAGCTATTATAAGTAGCTATTGCTGTACATGATATTTAACAACGTGGGCAATAATTCAGAATCAGAATTACTCTTTTGTCTTCTAACAATTGTCTTCATTTATACATATATGCATTTCCCCAAATAACCTGAAATTTCTAACATTTTGCCCTAATTATTAAACTTCTTTTAAAATGGAAACTCCTAGTGGGAGATTAGTGGCAGTTCCCCAAGCGTATTTAACATTAAGTAGACACGTTCTTGTGTTGGTGAAAGGATTAAATGTGATAAAACTCGCTGAGTAGCATCACCGAGATCTCAGGACACCGGCCATCACCCCCCCCCCCGCGATGTATTTGAGTTATTATGAACATTTGTCAATTGTATCATATTTTTAAAATAAAATTGGAATCTCGTTTCACACATGGGAGCAGAATTTCTGGGTCAATAGGCCCTTAAGTGCCATAAGCTGCACTATACATGGCAGCAGACACTTGTCAAAGACTCGATGATCCATTCAGAAGAGAATCTGTCTTGGAGACTAAACAAATGTGAATGCATTGGATGTAAAAGATGAAGTCCAGGCGCAACACCCTGATGTGGTTAGCAGCGCCTCTGTGGAATGAAGCTTCGGGACCAGCATCGAGAATGTCATTTCCAAACCCTCATATTGAGTCCCCTTGGATGAAAACTAGACATGGAAATTGTAGCTTTCCCTGCATCACCAGAACCTCCCACCTGGCAAGCGCCTTCTGAGAAGGGAGAATGTACAAGACATCCCACACATTTGATCACAGCTTTCATGAGTTTTGGAATAGATGAGCAACGTTTCTACCCGTAGAATAAGCTTCCTACCACCCACTCTGAGGGAACCAGCAGATATTTGGGCATCTGCTCTGTATCTCCATCATTGCTCAGGTAAAGAGGGGGTGATAGTGGGTATTGAGACAGGTAAGATTTCTGTTTCACAGAATGCAGTTGCAGAGAGGGTAACCTTGGTTTGTGCCCAGGGCTAATGGTGAAACAAAGCAGAGCCATGAAATAGGGAAATGCTTGGGAAGAGGTTTTAGATAAGGTATCAATGGTTTCTTGGCTAAAACCTGGAGTGGGGTGACTGTTACATACACACAGAAGAAGAATTCAGACCTGAGAAGAGAAAGGGAGTCCTTCCCAATCCAGAAAGGAGAGTCACGTGGAAAGATCCCGAGGTAGAATTTGACAGCCTGTGAGCCAGGACTAGGAGAAGGAGGTTGGCAAGTGGCTGGATCACTCTGAGGGAGGAAGATGAGGAAGAATGTTGTGCACAGAGATTTGCATATGAAGAAAGGTCCATGCACAGATAACCTCAGATGTCAGGAGTTGGAAGTATATTCCCAGTGCAATGGAAAAAAAAAACCTTTCAAATATTTTAAAAAGAAAAGTGACGGGTTCTGTTTCATAAACTATTGGAAGAAATATAAACAGAAAATATGAAAAGAGATATCTGGTGCCGTCCAGTGGAATTAAGATATATCCATAGGCATTCTGTAACAAAGGAGGCAGCAGTGTTATCCTCAATGCAGGCAGTTCTATCATTTCCCTGCCTCTTTGAGTGGTTGTCTGACTATTAGCTGGACGTGTGATTGCTTCATGTTGTAACTAGGGAAGGAGGTAGAAGGGTCTCTCTGGTTGTATTAAACCACCACCGTGTTCAGAGGGAAAGATCAGAAGTAGCATTAGTAACGAGATCCTCAGCATGCCCAAACAGGAGCAACCCTTACCCTTCACGTTTTGCCTGCCGAGCCTGTTCAAAGCAAATGCAGAGAAATGGGAGAAGATATTTCAGGTGGGCCAGTAGTTGGGCTTGTTGCTGTGCAGCGGCCCATAGCAACATCTAGCATCGTATCTCCATGAAGTTTCAACAGTCCGGGCCCATGGGGGTCATTAGGCGTTAAGTTGTTTCCTGGGGGGTCTGCACAGCCCTGCTGTGGAGGTGGATACAGTGAGGAGGGGGAGGCGGTTGAAAGTGGAGGAGGGGGTTCTTAGATGACAGGTTGCCGAATCTGGAACCCTGACACTTGCGAAGTACTCTGTCAGGAACATTAAGTATCCAAAAGTGATAAAGCTTCAATTTGCTAGTCCATTAGACTAATTACTGCAATAATTAAGTAACTACTTGATTAGAACTAATGGGTACCTAATTATCCAGGAGAGAAGTATCAGGTGGCAATTAATAGACTGGAGTTAATGTCTCAGCACCGTCTTTGTATGAATTCATAAGCAAGGTAAAGAAAACAAACAATAACTTATTAATATTTATCGGTGCCACGGTGTTTTCCAGCTTGTTTCATTTACACAGAACCAATTAGTGGGGAGCCCATTTGACTTGTGGGATATAAAGGGATTGCAGCAGAGTTAGCTTTTTAAAGGTACAGGATCTCATTAGCAATAACGACTAACATTTAACCGGAATCAACCCAGTGATTTTAGCTTTGTTGCTGGAAATTCTGTTGAAAGGGGATTGCAGAGGTGAAAAAAAATCAATAGTCATGATAAAATCTGTGGGAAACTGGCTAAGATATTGAAGTCAGGGCCTTATTAAAGATTTTTCTTGGTCCACTAGAAACCTCTCGTCTGTTTTTCTCTCTGATATTTTTAAATCCCTGGGGAGAGAGATGAACGGGGGAGACATTTAACTTAGAATAAGACCACTTCTGAACACATGCTTCTGTGGTTCCCCTCGGTAGAAGTGATGTCACTTGAACCCTTGCCGTGAAAGACTGCCTGAAACCTCCCACTGATATCTGGAAACATTCAGTGGGAACATAGAACATAGGCGGTAGACTAAGATCTTCCATCTAGAGTCACATATGGAGGTAGCTCTGGCCTGTACAAAACCACTCCTAAAAGCCCTTTGTGGGGACTGCGAAGTGCATCAAATTGAGGGGAGAAAGCAGGTCAGTAGCTGCTTATTTGTGGATTCAGGAACACATTTGCTCCAGTGGTGTGAGGCTTCTGGGTAAAGATAAAGGCCAAGAACAGGAGAAGAGAATACGGAGAGCCAGGTCACCTCCTTCCAGAGCATGCCAAACCCAGCACGGACACGGAATCCAGCCTTTCATGTGCATATGCTAAGAAAGAGCTACATACCTATCCGCTCCTTTGCTTGGCTCCGTGGAGACTTTTTCAAGGCAACCATTTCGAGAAATGGAGGCGAGGGCTAGACTTGCATTAAATTTACTAACATTTGAAAAGTCATATAATTAACCCTGGAGTAGAGGCAAACCTCATCCCCTTTATTGTATTTCCGTGCCAAGTATAAATAATTGAGGCAGGTTTTAATAATATTTTAGAGGGGAAAAAATGCAATCACCTCATATTAGAATACATACAGTGACGAATGGAGATAAATCTAAAATTTATAGAAAAGGGGCATTTGCATAAGCTGCAAAATCCAAACTTATAGGGCATTAAGAGTAACAATTGTTGCAAAGGGCATGAAAAATTCAACTTTGGTTTCTTGATGGGAGCCCAGATTCCTGGCATGATTAAGCTAATACATCATACAGCCCTCACTTATTAAAGGCAAGATGGCTGTTAGAACCAGAAGTGGCATGAGCGCTAATCTAGCTTTATATATGTACAAATACAAAGAGAAGTGAACTTGGAGACGCTTGCTTTTGATGATCCATGGGCATTTTATTAATGCTTGAATAATAGCTGCCTAGAGGGCCTGTTATAAATTAAAAGGACGGATTGAGATATAAATTTTTATGAGGACTAGTTATACATTTCCATTATGTGTTTAAAAATGAAGGAATTACTGTGAACGCTGAGGTCCTCACATTTATTTGAGGTGATTTGGATGGGAAGGATGGTGGAGAGAGCTGCTGCACGGTGGCGGAAAGAAAGATGTATCTGTCCCTTTGAAGAGATAGATCATATGTCATGCATGAACTCAGCTCCACCAGACACGCTCCTCCATTGTGAATCTGCGTAGTTATTTCTATGAAAATAGAGACCGATGATAAAGTGTGAGTTTCAGACCACTTAACGGATTTCTTATGGTCCACCCCGGGAAGACCTGGCTACTACCTCTTGGCTAATAAATAATGGTAATCAGAGGTGAATGAGGAACCATCTGATTTTGTTGTTGTTGTTGCTCCCAAGCTACCATTTAAGGTGTGTCAAGTGGCCCCAGTGCCTTTGGGAAACTAGATAGCACTAAACGGCAACTTCCCTTCTGTCTTCACGTCTTCCAGTTATTCCAACATTGCCTTCTCTTTTATGCATATAGATACATCTACGAATGTCAGTTGTTTAATTGCTGCAACTCCAGTGGCTTTGGAAAGATCACACCAAGGAGTGAGGAGATGGCCCAGAGGGTAGACTGTTTAGATCAGATTTTAAGGACCATTCTGATCCCTGTCACCCATGGGAAATACAGAGAGGCGTGGAAGTCAGTCTGTAATTCCTGCATGCAAGTTGAGACAAGGTGTTTCTGAACCTGGGCGAGCTGAATCATCAAGTTTTGGGTTCAGTATATAAAGTGGGGCGCACCGGAATGACACATAGGTCAACCTCTGGCCTCCACACATAATAGACCTTGGAACTTAATCCAAACTCTAGGGACACAGACTCATTGTAACACATTGTTCTGCCTGTTACTGTGGGCCCACAAAGAATCTGAGGTTCATCTTGTTTAAATATATATATATATATATATATATACATATGGAAGATTAAGAATGCTCATAGGATAGTGATTGGTGCAAGCTAACCCTGAGTTTCAACAATGACGTTGTTGGAAAGATTACATGTTTTTAGTTTAAAGAGTCTGGTACACAATAGAATCTTCATGAGCGTGTGTTAGATTTCTGAGGTCTGCTATAACAAAACGGTGCAAATCATAAGACTTAACACAAATTTGCCATCCAGTCCTCAGACTAAAAACCCAGGTCTGGTTATCAGGATTGGTTCCTTTTAAAACTGATGGAAGGGTGGGAGTCACCTGAGGCTTCCTTTTGTTTTATGTATGTAGATGGGTATCCCTCTCTGTAGCTCTTCTCAGTTTCTTCCCTTAGGACTATCTCTGGGTTCTTGAAAGGAAGGTACTGGTGAGAGGTGTGTGTGTGTGTGTGTGTGTGTGTGTGTGTGTGTGTGCTGGGGGAGGTTTAAATGGATGGATAAGAAGTAAAAAAAAAAAAAAGGAGACTATTGGACTGGGTGAAGTAGCCAAACCTCTAAACCTAGCACTAGGGAGGCTGAGATAGGCAGATCCTATTCAGTTTGAGGCCAGCTTGGTCTATATATTGAGTTTCTGGCAAGTCCGGTCTACAAAGTAAGAACCTGTCACAAAATACAAAATAAAACGAAATTAAAATACGAGCACAAACAATCCTGAATGAACTGATACCCTGAGGAGCTCTTTTGAGCTTCATCCTATCTGTAAAGAACCCACTTCTACCCCCAGATCATTGTCTGAGACACTAGCTTGACATTGAGACTTCTGTATATGAGCCTGGGAAAAGGACCCAAGTCAACCTATAACAAAATAAAACAACCTATTCCAAAAATCTAAAACAAAAAAAGGGAGAGAATGAAAGCAGTAACCTCTGATGGGGAGCCTGCCTTGAAACACACATTATCCTCATCTTCATGCCCCTATCGCCAGCCTTCTTTACAGCAGGACAGAAACATGGTGATTATCTGTCGCTGCTGTAGTTTAAGGGTTTATTTATTGTAATTACCTGATTGTATATGTACCTGTGTGGGGATGTATGTGTTAGCTCCCTGGCTCTGAAGACTTGGAAAAAGGCATCTGATCTCCTGGAACTTGACTTACAGGCAGATCTGAGCGCCAATTACAGGCGCTGGAAGTCAGCTGTCTTCTCTGGAAGAGCAGCAGGTGGTCCTAACTGTTAAACCATCTCTCCAGCCTCACATCATGACCATTTTGCTGTTGCTGTTGCGTGTTGACATTCGCCAAACCAAGTGTGTCTCCTGACTCTGGGTGGAGGGGCCTGGGTGGTAGGGATGCTCAGCCCTCTGGAGCGTTGATGTCCAGTTTATCCGTGAGCACCCTTCCTGCAGCTCATCATTGCTTGTTGTGATGGTCAGTGAGAGGAATCAAGCAGGAAAATCAAACCTCTCGTTTTGCTGACTTTAAAATGTGCACCTTTGTAAACTCCGGGAAAGTCCCGGGGAGGTGGTGGGGTTATTCCAGATGAAACTCCAGAGCCCCAACTCTGCCAAAAACCTGCTATTCCTGAAGGCTGAGGGAAGTGTGAGAAGGGCATATAATGGCCCTGCTTCCTTGTCTGGGTCACATGATGCTTGGGGAACACCAAGAGATAGAGCAGTGTGCAATTCTGCTATCCTGGCCCCTTGAGTTGAAAAACAGGATCTCTCTTGTGCACTCTGTTCTCCATCTGGTTCCTTATCTTTATATGGCATTTGGGCGGTAACAATGCATAAGCTGTCACATACGGTGGCATTCACTGTTAAGATTCCAGCTGCTTTCATGTCTAGAGTTGAGGACCTAGTGTAAACAGCTGCCTCTGGAAAACACCTTCCTTATTCTATCACAAACTTAAGGTTTTAAGCCAAAAATACCCCGAGAGGCTGCAGAATAGAAAGACTGCTAGGGGTCCCTCTGGAAGTGTGTGTGTGTGTGTGTGTGTGTGTGTGTGTGTGTGTGTGTGTGTGTGGCAGCAGAGGGGAGAGGCATTGAGTCACAACAAGGAAGAAATCCACATAGTCCCCTCTACTTCAGTACTTCCAAATCCATTGCCCGACGCTTGTGCACTGCGATTTATTCAACTGAAATGAAAGCTTTTATTTAAAAAAAAAAAGGAAAAAAGAAAAAAAAACCCAAAATCGGAGTTTTTAAAATCCCATCCAATGCATTTCTCCCCCTTTGCAGTCCAGTTACCCATTATTTTACCCATCAATCAAAGTGATGGGGGGAATGCACAGTAAGGTTAGATAGAGGTTAGAGCCAAAATGGAGCTAAAGTAAAAAGGTTAATTTCCCTATAGTTTTCTGTATTTTGAATGAATAGTGCTAAATTTCATAGAGAATAAAAAGAACACTACCATTAGCTAAAAAGTAAGACTGAAAATGTTCCCAAACTCAGAAACCAGCATTCCTTTTAGCTATGAAATAATCCACAGAAGAAATATGTTGCATGTTTCCTCAGTCCCTGTGATGCTGATGAGAGACCCAAGCTCCCCCCATTCATCTTTGCAAACAGCACACACACACACACACACACACACACACACAAACAAACAAATACGCATACACACACGCATACACAAACATTCATACACCTTACATATACATACGCACATTTATAAACTGCGGAGCTAGGGTTATGTCTCTGAGGGGTGGGCATTTCTTGAATCCACTTAAGGACCTGAGCTCTTATGCCCTGATAAGTTTAGTAAGGCACTGTCATGGTGCACCCTTATAATCCCAGTGCTAAGCATTGCGGGAACCGAGCTGTGCGGATCCATGGAGCTCACTGGCTAGCAAGCCTAACAGAAATGAGAAACTCCAGGAAACCTCAGTAAGGAAACTGTCTCCAAAAATTAAAGTGGCAGAGAAATTGAGGAAACATCCCAATATAAACCTCTAGCATCCACACAAGTTAGTGCACCTGCAGTCACATAAATATAGCCTACACATACAACAAATAAGATCAAATTTTGAAAGAAAAGAATCTGGAACCAGCTGTAGACTTTTGGTGACCAGGAGCTCATTGGAAACCCCAGTTCCCTGACAAATGCAGGCCAACACCTCCATAAGGGAATTAGGTACTGAATTCCCTATAGTCAGCTTCTCAAAAACCAGGATTACCCTGCCCCAGAACTGGAGTGGAAGGTGGTTGTGAGCTCCCCCAACATGGTTTGCTTGGGTGGAACTTGGATCTTCATGATTGAACACAAAGTACTTTACTCAATGAGCCGTATCCTAAACCCTTCCCTTGCTAGCTCAGCTACGTGTCACTCTTCTCTCCAAGAGAAGAACATAAAAAATAAGCATTTTTATTGTTGGCTGGCCTACGAATCACCACCATCACCTACTGCTGATTCCAGCACTTTCCTTATCATCGGAGCACTAAGGCAAAGAACTTTGCTCCCAACTTCCTAGCTGTCTCATGGATACGCCGAAGAATTTTCCTTATGTGGGTCCTTAAACTCCTTATACACAGACTCCTCTCTTGCCAAGGAGAGGGTGTCCAGGTTGCATGTTTAAAATTGTTATTACTGAAAACTGTCTGAGGAACCATGATAAAACATTTTAAAAATATGAAGAACTACAGATGGTCTAAATAATCCTTGAAACTGTTAATTTTGTACAATTAGTGGTTATTATCACAGCATTTCTGTTTTCTCTACATTTGCCATCTCTTCCTTTCCTGACGCCTCCTTTCACGATGTTATGTAGAGAAATATGGTTCTCCTCTCCCTGACTAAGGGTCTGAGCAAGTGAGGGCCTTCTTAGGCTACTCATCTGTTCAAGTGCCCAGGATTTCGCCTCGACGTTGGCTCAGTGTGGGACCTGTAAGAACTCTTGAGAAGTGCAGCGTTGAAGAGCAAAGTTAGATGAGTAAAATATTCAAAAGAAATTTATTCCTTCTTTTAAAAAGTTTAAGATCCTCTCATTCTACAGCAAGGCTGGTCTGGAAGTCTTTCTGGAGCCCACACTGGCCTCAAACATATGCAGTCGTCCTGAGCTGGCCTTTCAAGTGCAAGGAACACCGATGTGAGTCACCCTGAACCCCAAAACGGGTTCTTCAGAAAATAAAGGCCATCTTCCCCAGGAGACTCTGATGTTATTTTCACATATGTTTTGTCTTAGTGAGCAATCCTACTGCAGTGAGAAAATGCTCTGACCAAAGCTACTTAGTGGAGAAGGAGGTTTTTTTTGGCTCACACTTTGGGGGTACAGCCCATCATGGGCTGGGAAATCAAGGCTGTAGGGACCAGAGACAGCTCGTCACTCTGTGGGAAGGAAAAGGAGGATGATGAGTACCCCTACCCGGTTCATTTTCTCCATTTTATACCACAACCCGGCATGCTGAGCCAGGGAATTGTGCCCCCCCCCCCATGGTCAGCAGATCTCCCCACCATCGTTATTCTAATCAAGGCAATGCTCTGCCTGTTCGCCCAGGTGTGTCTATATCTCACCAAGCTGACAATTGAGACGGTGCATCACAATGTTCAAAATATCAACACGTGTGCGTTCGCATGTGCACTGCTGAGGACCTATTGTAGACTAGGTGTCGTACATATTGTTTTTATTCCTGGCAACAATGGGGCCTCAGCATTTGCTTCTTCTGTGGGAAGATCTGCAAATAAGGAGAAGAGGACCCAAACCCCAGACTCTGTATTCTGTTACCTGCTGCCATACCACTGTACCTCAGTCCATAAGCCACCCAGTAGTAGAGCCCAAGTAATATGACCCGTATGTCTATGGTTCCAGTTCTATTTGTACCATGGAAACAAGTGTTTTTCCAATAGCTGTTTTGGCCTTTCTCAAAAAGTCATCCAGTGCATTAAAATAAAGAATCGAAAGCAGATATTCCTCCTAATGCTTGTCAAAGCACAAAACACAGGAAAGTGTTTGTTTTCGAGGCTGACTAAAAAAAGAAATAATTCTAAATGAGACCATAAGACTGGGAAATTGACAGCTCTCTAGTTATAAATATGGGGAAGGATAGAAATAAATGTATGAAATACAACCATCACATTTTACCGTTGGGATAAGTTGGCATGATTATTAAGCCCAAGAAATATTTATGCAAGCATGTTATGATCCCTACAAACATCATAAACTCTTCTACCTTTCTAGCTAATATGAACTCATTATATGAGAAATAGAAATATGGAGAGATTCTATGCTAACATTTACTTTTAAATGTTAGTTTTAAAACTATATATTCGGTGCATGAAGTTATACACAAAAAATAAAGAATAATCTCCATGTGTCAACCTTTTGTTTCTTCAATTTATTCAAATTTCTAGTAAATTTCTATTTATTGGAAGAAGACCCTTTCTAAAAAGCATATATTTTCCAGCTAAAGTCTTATCCTTTCGTTAAATCAAGCACCAAGTGCCTGAAATAATTTCCATACCAGTGGAGAAGCTTACTTATTAACAAGTACATTTTAAAGGTAGGAAACCATCAGATTATTGAAGTTGCTCCTATTTTTTCAAAAATATAATTTTCAAAGTTCACCGAAGTTCATCTGAAGTATTTTCTCATCTTGGGTGCCTGCTGTGGAGACAGGTTTTCTCCACTCTCTATGGTCTACGGGAGACATTTTCAACCTGTGAGTTGTGACCCACCGGCAAACCTCTATCTCCAATAATATTTACATTACGATTCATAGCAGTAGCAAAACTGTAATTGTTAGTAGAAGTACTAACAAAAAGAATGCTATTGTTGGGGATTACCACAACAGGAGGAGCTGACTAAAGGGGACCCCGCATTAGGAACCTCCGGAAAGGCATTAAGCGAGAAGCAGAACTTACCAAGAGAAACAGATCATAAACACTGACAAAAATCATACAAGACGACACCTAATCTATGAATTGATCATTACCATCCAACCCCCACTCACGCCCCCACAACATGGACATTAGCTTTGGGTCTGAGAATTATCGGTGCCAATGTGCCGGTTCCAAGAACAAAAGAACGATCTTTATCTTTCAAGGTATCCATTCAGCTCAGCTTACAGAACAGGGGGAAAAATTGCTATATTTATCAAGGGCGATTTTGTTTTCCAAGTCTCTAATTCGAAACTGAAGGATGCAAGACTACATACATCAGGTGTTCCCAGCGAAACAGCAACAGCGGCGGCAAATCATAGACATTTGTCATTCCGTGCAGCCCCCTGACAGCTCTGACAATTCATTAGGCCGGGCTGCAAAGAGGTTTAGAAAGCAAAGGCGGGATCACAGGTAGGAGAGTTGCTTCTGCAGGATCCAGTAATGGCTGATTTGTATCATTTGGGTGATGGATACACTGTTCAGATTAAACTCAGCAGGGGTTTCCCCCACTCTCCTTCCTTGGTTTCCCCACCCCCCAGGTTCCTTCCTCTAGCAGCTCCTAGGACAGAACACCATTTCATTCTCAAAGGCATCCTTCCGCGCTCCGAAGAAATGCCCTTCTGATGAAGCTACCCATGAGAAGGAGCCTGAGAAACGCGATGAAAACCACCCACGCTTCCGAGTACCTAATTGCCCTGGCTTACCTGTTCCCACAACTGCTTTCCATTACCACAGCTAGGGACCCACTTCACTGACATGTGAATTCCAACAGGTGAGCAGCTGACTGACTCCCTCCTGGCTACACAATTCTTTATGCTGAATGAAATGGGCTTAAAGTTTCTTAGCCACCAGCAGAGTGTTCATTCCTGGGGATGATGGGAACCCGTGCTAAACATTACCTTTTTGGGGAGGTCTAGATAATTTGTGTTGGTATCTCACCTTTAATTTGACAAACAACAATATGCATATTCATATACAGATGCATATCCACACACATATATATGTGTCTGTGTATATATACATATACATACACACACACATACACACACACACACACATACACACACACACACATACACACACACACACAGATATATATATATATATATATATAACCCCTACATACATGGGTGGGTATGTGAGCATCCAGGTGTGCATGTGGAGGTCAGAGGTCAGCCTGAGGCATCATGTCTTGGGCAGTTTCTACTTTTTACTTGAGACAGGTTTCATCTACCATGGGCTTGGAACCTTACCGAGTTGGCCAGGTTAGTTGGTCAGTGATCCTCCAGGAATCTACCTGTCTTTGTTTCCCATCCCTGGAATTACAAACATCTGATACCATGCCTGGAATTTTATATGAGTTTTTGGAATTGAACTCAAGTTCTCACACTTAAAAGGTAATCAATTTGCCAAATGAGTCGCTTCCCCTATGCAGCGATATCAATGGAATAAAGATTTATTATGACTCCCTGTCCTTGATGTGCGGACTAGTACGACAAAAACTATTTCCAGATGCAAATCAAAAGATGTTAAATTCAATTAACCAAAGTGTGTACTTTCCAGAAGTTGATCTAGTGTGTTGTTCTTCAGTGGAAATTTTGGTGATAGGCTGTGTTATTCATGCAACACGTTTTAGGCCAACTAAAATATAAAGGCCCAAAATACTTAGTTACTTGTCTGTGAAGCAGTGATCAGCCCTTTCCTACTTATTCTGAGATTCCAGAGCACTGGAGCTTATTCTTGGGAGAAAGAGAGAGAAGGTACAGGATCTCAAAAAAAAAAAAAAAAAAAATATTGCTCTCCCCAGTTTTGAGAGGATCTCAAAAAAAAAAAAAAAAAAAGGAACATTTACATACAGTCCAGCAGTAACTAATTAGATACATTGTCAGTTATGATTAATTATAGCCAAAGCAACCAAGTATTAAAAAATAGATTTTAAAAAAAGGAGTTAGTTAAAAAGATAATTTTTGGAATGATATTGAGCATCATTCATTTTCAGTTTCTTGTTTAGCTATGCAGCTTTATGTCATTCTCACAAAGTACCTTTGATCTTAATGGACTAAGAAGTTTTTTTATTTCTGCCTGGCTTGCCATTTTAGAGGGTCCACCTGAGAATCAGGTAGCTCTATTGCTTTGTACATGCAGTGGGGTGCCACACGATAATATTAAGGATCCTCCATCAAACTGTTTACCTCATGATATGAATGTTAAATGAAGAAAAAGATGGACTCTCGTAATATCCTTTAGGATGGTGTCCATTCACCCATTAACCTCCTACCAAGTTCCATCTCCTGCAGGTCCCACTTGTTTAAAGACTCCCTTCCTAAAGACCTTTGGTTTCCGGGAAGTCTCGCCCCCTAAAGTCCGCACGTGTTAAAAGCCCCACTTCCGAGCTCTGAAAGATCTCAGCTCCTGAAGGTCCCAGTGCTGAAAGTCTCTCACTTCTTGGAGGTCCTACCTCCTAAAAGTCCCACTTCACAACAGTACTCCCTGTCGAGCAAAACTGTTAATACGCGGGCCTTCCGGCAATCTTTATCCAAGCCCGTGCTCTAGGAGGGTGGGAAGAATGGCTCGAAGGAGGCCAGTAGACAGACGAGCAGAACTTCTCTCCTGTTGTAGGAACTTGGCCGTGTCCCCAGCTGCATTCACTCCGTCTAGAAATACGCATGACACACAGAATGTTCTCGATGAAGATTTATAACTAATGCAATCAATAAAGGCAAGTGTGGTGGTGGATGCAGTTAGAGTAGTAAATGGGGTTGTACATGGAGAGCACTGGATGCATGAAGAGTTGAACAAAGTTTCCGTGTTTATATAAATGAGGAAGACTAAGCAGAGCAGCTATACAGCTGCTCTGTACTTCATCCATCTCCACGTTCGTATCTCTAGCTAGGCAGGGTCTGTCATTTGAACTGACCCAAAGCATAGGAAACAAAGAGAAGATAGAGAGATATGGAATTGTGTTTGTGCATATGTGTATGTGTACAATGTATATCTGTATTTGTGTGTATGTATATATGCATATGTATGTGAATATTTTGGGTATGTGCATATATGCACGTATATGTGTATGTGCTCTATTTATGTATGTATATGTGTATACATGTATGTGTACGTGTGTATGTGTATGTATGTTTATATGTGTATATATGTGTGTGTGTGTGTGTGTGTGTGTGTGCATGTATGTGTTGGTATGATTGAAGAATGGACACTGTTAGGAGTCCTGCTGTGGAGCTATTCTCATCAAAGAAAAATTCTCCAAGCTTGCATTTGGAAATAATTCTTAGGAACGTTTGTTTGGATGCTGAATATAAAATCATACCAAATAACCAAGAACTTGACCTGCAAAGTCAATGTTATTGCAGGAAAAATATCGAAAACCCGAGTAGGCTACTGACTGCATAGACATGTTATCTTCTTATCAATTTAATTGAAGTCATTCTGTCATAAATGACAGTCCATCAGACATTCTGTCAGTCAGTATGCCATGACATTATGTGTAATGAGAGGTCGCCTCACCCCCAAAGGCAGAATCTATTCATTTTTTTATTACTTGCTTTTGTGTGGTTTTTGAATTATGTTGACACTCTTGTAGAAACTATCTTACAATAATGTTGTTAAATAAGTGGAAAAAGAGTGGCTTAAAAACTCAAACTCTGAGAAATTGTTGATAAATCATAGTCATTTTTCAGAGATAACGTAAGTCAGTTTCAGACAGGCAAATTTTGCACATTTCGTCTTCTATGTGTCCTAGATTTTATATAAATTTGGGAAGTGATGCATGTATACATGACATGAGAATTGAAGCAATGTTTTTTGTTTTTTTTTTTTTTTT
>NC_022023.1:21604140-21649532 GCF_000317375.1 Microtus ochrogaster
TTATCAAGGGGCTCATTCCTGAAGAAAGCAGATTCTATCTTCCAATAGCCATTGATTACCTAAAACACTTCATCTAGGGATGGGGTGTGGTGAAAAATTTTCCCCATCCATATTGGCATGTCAGCTCTACGCTGTCATGATGGGAGGTTTGTTTAGGCAACTATATTGTTGAGCTTTCTATATGTAACTTACTTAACATGTTCAGAAGACACCACGTAATAGAAAAGGTTCTAATCTTGCATCTTTCACAATCCTTTGCACCCTCCACTTCCACTATGTGCCCTGAACCTTAGATGTAAGGATTGCCTTGTCCATTACAAATTGAGCTTGGGTACTTCTCATTCTGCCACATTCTGCCTTTTCACCAGCTGTGGATCTCTGCGGTAGATTCCATTTCCTATAAAAAGAAATGTCTTTGATGGGAGGTGAGGGTTATACTGCGGGTATAAGGAAAAGTTTTAGAAGGTAGTGAGAAATCACATTGATTTGGGGAAATGGAGCTCTTAGACTCTGCTCTAGAGTCTGCCACTTTTGCAGCCATGGACAGTAGGCTAGGTTTAAAGTGTGAGGTGTGAAGTCCCTCCTATTGAGGAGGCCTTAAGTCCAATTAGCTGTTGGTAAAATGCAAGATAACAGCGCTGGTATTGTGCCATCAGAGATCTCTTCCTTGTCAATCATTGTTGTGGTTTGGAAGATCTATAACTGCATAGAATTATTGGGTAATTTTTCTCTTGTCAGCTTGCATACCACCTTTTGATACTGTAAGAACTAGTCCTTTGGAAGGCGACTCATAGGTCAGCCTCGGCTCAATTTTTCTAAGTTCAGTGTTCAATATATACAGTGTCTTCAACAATAAGGTATTAACTTCAAGTTCGTGGGTGCAAATAAGGTGTCTTAATTAGGGTTTCTATTGCTGTGAAGAGGCACTGTGATCATAGCAAATCTTATAAAGGAAAACATTTAATTGAGGGGACTTGCTTACAGTTCAAAGGTTCAGTCCATTATCATCATGGTGAGATATTGTGGCCTTCAAGCAGACATGGTACTGGAGAAGGAGCTGAGAGTTCTACATCCTGCAGACAACAGGAAGTGAACTGTCTCACTAAGCATGACTTGAGCATATATGAGACCACAAAACCCACCTCCACAGTGGCACGCTTCCTCCAACAAGACTACATCTACTTTAATGAGGCCACACTTTCCATTAGTGTCATGTCTATTGGGCCATTTTCTTTCAAACCACCACACAAGGGCAAGGGCGAAAGCCTATGTTGTTTTAGGAATCTCTTAGACCCATTGTCTAACAAGTCAAGGGAAGTTTTCCATGCCTGACACGGGCACTGGAGTTTTTGTTGGATAGTCTGTGGCTTTTGATGGCAGCATTGTCAACCTCATGTGGCACTAACTCATTAAATATAAACATAAGCATATGTGTGTGCATGTGTCATTACACACACGCATAAAGGAATGGAGTGGACCGTGGATGTTACACAATCAGAGAACTCATGCAGCAGAATTCTCATATGGCATGGGCATAGTCATGAGTTCAATCGCCAGGACCAGAATAAAAGTAAAAGAAATTCTAGACCTGAAAAAATTCAATTTTTATGTACTTAAAATCTCAATTTAACACCAGATTGAACACACTTGAAAGAGAATCACTACTCACAGTAGCAGAAAACATCCACACGGAAGCATGGAGAATAAATGTCATGGAAAATAAATCAGAGAGAACAGGAGGATAGGAGACATTTGAGACAGAGTGGACACGTGCATTCTACTGATAACTGAAGTTTCAAAAAAGAGAGCAGGTATCCAGTATGGCACTTAAATGTAGTTGTGTTAACTCTTTGCCAAGAGATTTTCCAAAGTGATGGAAGACACTCAGCCACAAGTGTCAAAACTATAGATTGACAGACTGTGAGGAGTCAAGCCTAGGGTCAGAGAAGAAGGGGAAGAAATCTTAACATCCAACCCAGGCTCAGCACAGCTCCGTATTGTGTAAGGCTACCAAACCCCACCCTTACAGACAAAGAGAGGTCACTCATGAATCCTCTAGTGATAAGGAAGTTACCTGCACCCCACCCGCCCACCCGTGCTCTCTCTCTCTCTCTCTCTCTCTCTCTCTCTCTCTCTCTCTCTCTCTCTCTCTCTCTCTCTCTTTCTCTCTCTCTCTCTCTCTCACATGTATATGTGTGTTCAAGAAAAATTAATACTAAAAATCAGTTGTCTTAAAAATTTTAAATAAGTAAAAACAACTTTAAAGTCTAGATCACAAAATTTGTTTCCAAATGTACGTATAGGGAAGGATAAAGAAATAGGTGAAATGTATTTTTTGAAGCCAATATCAAATACAAATTCATTATTTACTTGTAAGGATTTAAGATTCAATATCAAATGCATTATTTACTTGTAAGGATAGACAGAAAGTTTCAAGAACCCTTTAAGAAAAAAATAGTCAGGGAATGGTGGTGCATGACTTTAATTCCAGCATTCAGAAGGCAAAGGCAGGTGAGTTTCTATGAGTTCCAGGACAGCCTGGATATAGAGTGAGTACCAAGAGAGCCAAAGCTACACAGAGGAAATCCCATCAAAAAAAAAAAAAAAGCAGAGATTGCTATTATAAGAAAGAAAAAAGAGAAAGCATTACAGATCCTATAGATATTGAAATATGAGTGTATTACAACCCTCACAATACTAATCAACATAAACCTTAGCTTGGATGTAGAATTTCATTTTTATGCATGAGCACTCTAGAGATAAAAAAACAAAAATTAGTGAATGCCTATGAAACATGGGCAGGAAATATTTTACTTACAATCAAAACCAAAGGAGGCAATCTAAAAGTGTATCTGATGAATAAACTGGAAGACATGTAACTGACCAATGAAAACTGCACAATGAGATTGAATAATTGCTAGATTCAATTTCTTTTTTAAAAATTGATCTGACTCCTGTTTTTTTATAGATTCAATTCTAACATACACGATAGAATGTATGGAATACTATGCACACTGAGACTGACTCATTGCTAGATTCAATTCTAACATACACATTAGAATAAGCTTCACCAACATTACATTGATTGTAAGATGGCTTACAGCTGGATTCCAAGGCGTAGCAAAATTAACTGAGAATGCGACTCAGGTAGCAGAGAGCTTGCCTAGCATGCAGGAAGTCTTGGCTCTAATCCTCACTATTATCCAAAGACGATATCATGGTCCAAGCCTCTAATCCTAGCCCTAAGGAGGCAGAGGCAGCAGCGGGAGCACATGCCCAAGGGTCATCCTCAGCTACCTGTGGTATCTGCGGCCAGCCTGAGACAGAAAAGGCAATAAGGAAACACCATTTGATGACCAAAGAAGGAAGCTAGGATCAGAGTACTGAACTCTTCATCTCTATTGATTTGTTAGTTGGCAAAGTATATTGATTGTAGACTTCAAATTTTGTCCTGTTTCTCCTCTATTTTATAATTCAAGAGAAAAGATTATTGAGAAGTTGAGAGATTTTTGGAAGTAAAACATCTTTTACACCTAGCCTGGTACTCCAGAGCACTTCCAAATGGAACTGTCATGCTGTATCTAGATAGGTAAGATTATTTTTTCTTTCCTTGTGAGATGTGTAAATATTAAACAAAGACAAAATAATCCATTTTTTTTTCTAAGACAAATGTATGAAAATTCTTGATCCGCAGTACCTGGAAGTGAAATATTCATTTTCTCCCATGTGAGTCATCATGAAAAAGAGGGCATCCATCCTTCCTTCCAAAATCGCTTCAAGTGACTCATTCCTCTAGCATTTCGTTGTGACAATACACAACAGCGTCAAGACGGATCCATTCCCCGAATTGTTTAGGAAAGGAAAAAAGGAACAGAAGCTGTTTCCTTCAGTGAGTTCTCACCTGTGCACAAATCCACAATCTCCCTCCCCACGACATCTATCATCTTACACAGCCCGTCATTTACCTGATTATAAAGTAAAAATATTATGTGATTTGTTTCCAATTGCATCCTTTAATTTATTTACAGCTTCGAGACTGTTAAGTGATCCCACCTGCATATTTGAAGGTGTGATGTTGGTGGGAGTCCCGCAACCCCACCTCTGCAAATATTGATCAGTCTGTTTGAAATACACGCCATTATGGGGCTCTAAGAAGCAGAGGAGAAGATCATTTAATTTTCCATCCCAGCCCACACATGTATAGAAAGAAGCAAACATATGCATACGACACACATGCTTCTGTAAAACTGGGCAGTTTATCTTGAATAATTCATTGTTTGTGGAACTGGTAATTGGAATTAAATTTAAGCTCCATCTTTGCAGCGCTGAGCAGTATTTGAAAATAGAACGCTGCACACATCAATCTGTCCTTTCCTTTCCAGGGTGTCATCAGGCATATCTATTGGCAAGTCGCATAAGCCATAGTGTCACCGCATAGGACAACCCGAGCACTGACAGGTACTTCCAGGCACAGCCCTGATGAGGTCAAATACCCTTAAACCTGCCTTGTTTGCTGACCCTTTAATCAGATTCAACTTGACTGTGGCCACAGCACGAGGCTTCCTGACAGCCTATGACAGCATGTGACAGCAAAGTATTTTGATTTTTTTTCACCATTTGATGGTATTTCAGATCTCTTACAGCCTTTTGGAAACCAGCACAGTGTTTTGGAGAAAGTGGGACAGGCAGTTAATTGCTGGGGACGCTGCCTTTGCCTCTTCTGGATGTGGAAGCTAGGCTGCAGGAGCGAAGGCATCTCAGCATTGTGTGAGAAGTGGGCACTGGGGGCTGTCGGTGACCCCAGGTTGTGACCTAAGCAAATTAGACATCATATACTCCCACCCAAAATTGTTGAGGGCACCAAGGAAATGTTGGGTACTTTCTAATACTCTGGGATGCTTCTTAATAATTGCAAAAGCACCTCCCTGGATGTGGAAAACTCTATTTCCCAAACCAAAAACAGGTCGCCCTGCCAACATTGTACAATTTCCCAGAGCACCTAGACTGTCCCCATGATTCTTCCTTAATTTCTTTATAAAGTCTTGGGAGACAGAGCGAAAAACTGTTTGCAGGGGGAGGGGGCTGCAAAAGAAAAAAATCTCACTGCCAAGCCATTTTTTTTAAAAATAAGATTACCATAAACTCCTAAGAATTTCAACCAGGCCTTTTTCTTCCAGATGCTTACAAGATTGATAACCTAAACGAAACAAAGAAGAAAGGACAGAAAACCCATGCCCCTGAAACCCTTGTCCAGCTGATACATTAATAGTCATTTATCCGAATATTTTAAGTTGGTGTGGAAAAGAAACCTTCTGTGGTCTTCACTGGAGCTTAGATAATGGCCCAATGTCCACTTTTTTTTATCCTTTTTTTTCCTCAACACTGTTGCCACAACACCTTGTACATAGTCACTACAAACCAAATAGAGCCCCAGGAGTTTACAGTGCTCTGAACCAAAACCAAGGTAGATCCAATTTGTACTGGGAGACTGGTGTGAGGCTTGGCTAGTGTCTCAGCTTACGGTGGATAGTTTCTGGGTAAATGGAGGGGAGCTTAAGCATGTTGGCTGTGGCTGAATCAACACTACTGTTCCCAGCCAGATTTCTGGAAGTGCCAGAAGACAGATGTTGAATTCCACTTCATTCCGATACCAAACGACGGCCACGTTCAGGTATAGAATGGATGACAGTGAGCACTTAAAACTCTGTGTAATGAACTTGCATCATGAAGAACTCGGGAGGGATGTCAGAAAACAGCAGATAATTGTCTGGTCCAGAAGCAGACTATTTAAGTTTATTGCCGTGACCTCAATGAAGAGGCCTTAACGGCCTTGGAATTGTGACCTGAGCTGTGTTTTTCACATTCCATGTGGTCTCCTAATTGGCCTCTGACTGGCCCCCCTTGGTGGAAGCGCCTTTTTAAGAAGCGCTTTCTCTAAATACAAATGTAAAATGGAACTACTGATATAGAAATAGTGAACAGAAAACGACCTCCGTGGTGTGATATTGAAGCATGCGGGTCACCTGGCTAGAGAAGATGTCAGTGGAACAACAAATTGCTGAAGAGCGGCAGGTAAGTGCCCAGAACTACAGCTTCACAGGTGATTTCGGCTTTCCTCTGTGTAGCTACACTCCTCCCGGTTTCCACTCTCTTCCTCTGTCCTGCTCTTCCCTCCCCTCCTCCGCTCTCCCCTTCCCTCTTCACGCTCCTTCTGTCTCCTCTTCTTTCTTGGGCTGGTTATTGTCACCTTGATAGAACATAGAGTCCCCTCGGAAGACGGAACCTCGTTTGAGGGATTGTATCTGTCGTCCTGACCCATGGACGCGTTTGTACAATGTTTTCGTAGTGACTGATTGAGAGGACCCAGCTAACTGCTGGTAGAGCTCCCCTGTGCAGGTAGACCTAGGAATTAAGTGTAAGAAAGCCTGCAGCTTGGCATCCAAACTCCCCCTTTCCTGAACCCCAGAATGTAACTGGGGTCCTGAGTACCCTTGTACTCCTGCGGCCCAATGTCCCTCTTGACATGTCAGATCCACACTATTGATTCACATCAAATAAAATTCCCTTTCCACTCTGGCGAATCTCTGTGTGCTTTTATTCCAGTTCTTTTAGAAAGAGGCCATGGACTTGGAAATATCTGGCCCAGACCTCAGGGACTGGTAATCGTTTGCCACTAAAATCACCAAAAACCAAGTTTCAAAACTGGTATTGAAAACATTGGGACAGAAAGAATTTATTTTTTGTCCAGCATAGGTTAAGGGTATTTTCAATATAGCCTAATAAAGGAAGGAATTATGAAGGAATACCCATGACTCGTGGAAGCATTTCAAGTAGTGAAAATGAGCTTTAAAATGGAATATAATTAGAATACCTTGAAAATTACAATTTTCTTTTTATTTCCATTTTTCTTAGTCAAAAATCGAACATGAATATGATTAAATAAATTTTATTTAATTAATAAAATTCAGAAGAGGGAATGTGCTTAAAAAGAAGGTGGGAATCGATGGCAAGGCATGTCTAGAGATGGTTGACAAATGAGAATCATTCATTTCTCTAAGATGGAAAGAAAAACTCTAAAGGAGCACTGATTGCAAAGAGGAGAATGTCTGGTGGTCAGAGAAACAAGAGATCATACATATAAGCTTATATCTACAGTAATGAATTAATGTGATAACATTGCTTCATTGGTGCTCATTAGTGTATTATGGATTAACCGAAGTAGAAGTTACCAATTAATTGAGGTGCCTGCTGTGCTCATTACATGGAAGCAACACCAACATCCAGCTCAGAAGCCCTGCCTGAAACAGTGAGGCCCGAAAGAGCAGCCTCATGTCTCTGCCTTGAAACGCCACTGTTCAATAAAACATTACAAAACCAATTGCTGCCATAACCCTATGCTGTAATTTCAGTAAAGATAATGAGAACTTTGGGGGCATGGGATGTAGGCTTAGCTAGCAGTGGCAGTCAAACAGATTTCATTCGCCATGGTTTTCTGTTGTCACCCACAATGTTAACTAATAACGAGTTCTTAAACCCCAGGTATTTGGCAAACAACATTCATCTCATATTGATTTGGAATATAAATTGTATGCAGGTATCATTGTTGGCCTGGGTAGGAAGGCAAATGACAAAGGACAGGGGACAAAAGGGGAAGTTGGTTGTTTCTGTGTGGTCAGGATCTAAGCAAAGCAGCTATGACTTAAGTTTAGGTACGTTTGTGTTCAATCCAAGAACCTGAACCAAAACAATGGGCATCGGGAAGATGTTGTTTCTGTACATGGAGCACTCACTGTATTAGAACCATAGTTCAGGTGGGAGCACAAGACAAAACAAATCCTGTTATAAACAGTCTTGATTTCGTGTTGGACTCATAAAACACAGGCTCTCAATAACAGGCATTAAGAATACTGCAAGGAAACTCTATCTACCACAAGCCAGTGGCATACATATCAACGGTGACAATAAAAGTAATAGTTTATATGAACACATATAACTACATACTCCCTGTACATATTATACACAGTGGTTTTACATACTATGTCACTCTGTACTCCTGTGACAAATAAAAGTGGCTGGATGACTGGCGGTCCCAGGTGAGCTGGAGCTGAAAAGATATGGACCATAGTTTATTCATTTATTAATTTTGTCTAACTTTGTACCCGTACCTGGTGTAGCTTGAGCTCTAAGATAAGGAATAAGCACAGCTCTCTCTTGGGCTCCAGAGACAAGAGAGAGTATATGAGGTTGCAGGGACCCTGAAAATCAATCCATATTCCATGTATTCAGACTAATATCTTTCATACTGTTGTTTACCAGAATTTTTTTCATGTGTTTGTGGTGTGCGTTTGTAGATGTGTTTACATGCATGAGTTCATAGTTGTACATGTATGGAGACTGGAAGCTGACATCAGGAGACTGTCTAGATTTCTTTCTATGATGCTTATGAAGGAAGGGCCTCTCATTTGAGGACAGAGCTTGATGGTACAGGTCACCCATCTTGCCAGCTTGCTCTAGAGATCCCTGTCCCCTCCAGTGGACACTAGAGTTATGGATGGTCTACCTTACCCAACATCACTCAACTGTGTTCTCAGATCCAGACTCTAGTTCTCACAATTGGAAATCAAGCACTTAACCATTCAGGAAACTCCCCAGCTCACCTCATTATTATTTAGTATTTACTAAAACCTGTGTTTGGATCACAAATTGGTGTATGTGAATCTACACACACACACACACACACACACACACACTTGCATTGTGAGTGGTGTTTGCCTTTATAATATATCCTTAGGGTCTCGGAAATCCAGGAAGCAAACTCCCAGATGATCCGCTCCGTGCTCTTTCCACAAAACCATGTAAAATGGAAAGCTATGTGCACTCAACTCCTGTACGTTACGTGGAACATTCTGTTGTTGTTAGGATTCTGTAGGCATCACGCTCCTCGGGTGAGATGATGTATGGGACCTTCGTCTGGTAGAGGCTGATGGGATGTAAATGAAACTAATTAAGGAAATGTCAAACATAATTAATAAAACAGGTTTAAGTTGCAAAAATCCTGTCAGTAGAATGAATGGGGAGGAGCACCGCTGGCCCATTGTGGGGAGCACCCTTTCCCCTCGTTCCCCCTTTTCTCCTGGCTTTATTTAGCATCATTCAATTAGACCCTGGAAAGCTACTTGAAGCCCACTCTCCTCCCTAACCTCCTCTAAGCTTGATCCCATGGAGAGGGAGGAATATAAATTTGCCTGTCGGCCTGCAGCTTGAAAAAATTAATCGCCAACTCCTCATCTTTTGCAAGTACTACAGGACATTAACATAACCAATTTGCTTGAACTGCTCACTGCTGCCTAATACCGCATTGGACCAGCTGATAAAGCCAGGGCAGGGTGTTGCTGAGGCTACCTTGTTATTATGAGCATTTTCATAATATCCAAATATTATGGCGGAGTGATTCACAGGCTCCATTTATTATTGATAAGAACAAAGAGAGAGAGAGAGAAAGAGAAAAGAAGAAGAGGGGAGTTGGAAATAACAAAGAGGGTGAGTGCCCTATAATTATGGCAAGCAAATTAGGGTATGTGCTGGAGTCAGTTACATTTGCCTAGGAGTAATGACGCCCAAGACCTTTCCTTTCCCCTGGGATGAGAAAAATAATGGATTCCCTTGCAGTTGCAGATGGGGTAGGAGAATGCTGTCATTGGGACAATGTTTACATAAGTCAGGCTGAGCATGGAGCTCTGAGGCCTGCCTGGAGTGTTTGAGTCAGCTCTAATCATTTCAGCCACTGAAGCATAAGGCCCTCCAAACCCTCCCTGTTCTGGAAGGGATGGGGACTCTAAATGGAGCCAGGGGGAAGATTGTTCTCTGAAAGTCAACAGTGCTTGTGAAGGGCTCTCAGACCAGGAGGGTAACCTTGAAAAGCAGAGGCCGATCTGAGGGCAGTGGACTTGTTCACCCACAGATCTCTGCCTATCACCAATCCAGGTTATTTCTATCCAGTTCCTGTGTGCCTGCCTCTACATGTACAGATATCCGGTATAATGCCAATCCAATCATCAAATGTTAACTGAGCAGCTATACTCACTAGACTCAACTAGAAGTTGAAGAGGACGAAGATGCAGTCCGCAGTCTTAGGATTTTCAGTCAATTTTGAACAAATTAGTTAAATCAAACACAGATATCTTGCTCACTTAAGTTCCATCCTCCCAAAACAAATTATGATAGACATATTGAAGCCCCTAAATCAAAACACCATTTCAAAACAACAACAACAAATTATCGAACACCAGCAACGGCATCGAAATTATGGGCTTACTGTCTGTGAAAAGTTTGTGATCAATATTTGCTGAACTGGTTTCTGGGAAACCCAGTGAACAGAGAGAAGCAGGGGAAGACAGTGAGCAGGGCAGTTCTCAGAGATTCCTGGGCTCAGATCAAAGCCCCGGAGCCCAGCTTGATGAGGATACCGTAGGTCACATCAAAAGAAGGAGATAAACTTGGCATAGAGTGACAACAATCAGGAGGCTGAGGCAGAGTCATGATGAGGTTCAGACAAGCCTGAGCTACATTGTAAAACCCTGACCCAAACACACACACACACACACACACGAGAGAGAGAGAGAGAGAGAGAGAGAGAGAGAGAGAGAGAGAGAGAGAGAGAGGAGGGAAGGAGGAAGAGAGAAAGAAAGAGAGAGGTGGGGAGGGAGGGAAAGAGGGAAGAGGGGGAGGGAAGGAGGGAGGGAGGAAGGGAGAGAGAGAGAGAGAGAGACAGACTCGTACAAGACGGACTGACCAATAGAGAGAGGAGACAGAGATGGGGGAAAGAGATTGTACATATCATAGCAAAAGAATTTTAAAACGATATTATAAAGATAATATTAACAAATGTTACTAATGTGACAGTATGTTCATTGTACTGCTTTTATTCAATTTGTTCTTTCATTTTGAAATTAGCTAAATTCAAGATTTAGGAAACAAATTCCCATTGCTTATGTATTATATAAGATTAATCATGTGACATGATAACAATTATAGCATGACCTGGTTATGTAGGATCAGTTTTGATTTAAACTGATGAATTTAAATAACTGCATATTTAATAAGAATCAGGACAACATCCCAAACTCTCTCAGTAATTATTTTTGTTAAATTTTGTAAAAAAAAAAAGCAGTGTATTTTAAGTAATAAAATGTACAACTAAGTGAAAGATCTGGAAGTTTCCATCATGAAGCATATTTGGAAGCTTTGTGTCTCCACTTGACACTTTCTTGATATCATTAGAGGCAATTACTGTTTAGAATTGTGCATTTCGGTCAATGTTTTCTGCCATTTAGTTTAGAAATATGCATTTGTTCCCTTAAAAATGCATTGTTTCCTTAGGTGATTTTGAAAACTAGAGAAATCTTATATGCAATTGGTAGTTGGATTTTTTCTTCACAATTAAGATATTAGGACCTATTACTTTTCTCCCCATATAAACCTTGGTTAATTGCATTCTCAGTATTGCACTGTTACTGAATGACATAATTACTGATCTGCTCTTTGTTTGATATTTGTGTGGTTTAGTTTCTATTAATCTTAATATGAGCTAAAAAAGAAATAGAAAACTTTGAAATATGACTTGGTGGCTCTCTTCCATGATGCCAAATTGTCTCCCAAAGAGAACCCTTCACTGTAAGGTTAGGAATTCATTTTAGATGAGTTTATATACGTTCTTGCTACTGTCTGGTTTCTATTTTATAATTTTATATATTTATTTTTTCTAATTTTGTATAAAAAGGAGCCTGTTATCATTATGGTTTTTATTGTCTAATTTACACTTGAGGCTGAACTTTGTCCATGTGTGTATTGATCATTCATATTAACTGGTTTGTAAAATTGAATTCATCTTCTGGGAGGTTGATATTTGACTTGTCAATTTTTTGTATGTGTGCATTTGTGTGTTTATGTGATTTCTGTCTTGATATTTTCACTATTTTGATATCTTTGGATGGATCTATAATTCACATTTAAAATAGATCAAATTGATCATTTTTCATATTTGGAGTTCTAAGATGATGTTTAAGTATTGCTATTATATTTTAAAAGTCTAAAATATCCCCCTTTTTTATAATTTATACAATTTGCAGACAATCTCTGACTGACTTCTACACAGAAAATCTCTGACCGACTTTTACATTGTGATGTAGCAATCTATTTTATTCTCTTTATTTAGATAACCAGTTTCTCTGCATTAATTTTGGGAAAGCCTACTTTAATCTGTATGGATTGTCAGTATATATTTGTTCCCTATCACACAAGCACGAAATCACACACATGTCCACCTGCACAGTCATATGCATATATGCACATATACATATACATAAATGTACATACGATGCACATTTATACACATACACACAAAACACAAACTTATTAAAGTTTTCCATATATTTAGTTTTATTTATATATTTATGAATTTGTTCATTACAAAGGACCTTAAACAGTATAGTTGCATGCAATATTTGAAAATGTATGTCCGTGGCTCTTTCACAGACAGATGACATATGCAAAGAGGGTCATGAATAACTAAAAAAAAATTAAAATCTGCATCCCTTCTCACAGTCTGGATAAAAATGAACTAAAAGTGCAATACTTTAATTAAAGACCCGAAACTGAAAAAATTCTGAAAGAAAATACACGAGAAATGGTTATGAGAGATTGGAAGCGTTGCTCATTGTGAATGGGAACGTACATGGCAGTCTTTAGGGGTTCATTTTGGTTTCTTTTTTTTAAAAAAATTATTTATTTATTAAGGATTTCTGAGTTACACGTAGAATTAGCATGTAGCCCATTCACTTCATTCCTAGGTATGTGCTCAACTGTATCCACACAACATGTCCAACTGCCCTTTACTATCCATGATTCTAACATACCCCGACATGGGACCCAAAATCTACATGCACCTAAATCTCTTTGTAAAGATTCAGTATTTGCATAAAACCTATGCACCCTCTGATATATGTTCTGAATAACATCTACCTTGCTTCTATTGCCTAATGGAGAATAAATTCTAGGTTGCTAATTGTTATTATGTGTTATTTATAGAGTAAGGATGAATCAAGCTGTTTCTAGTGCATCCCTGTAATCCTGGTTATTCAGGAGACTGAGGCCAAGAGGTTTCTGATCCAGGAGTTTATGGCTGTTCTGGGCAGAACAGCAGTTAAAATCTCTTACCAATAAAAGAAAAATTATTGTGGGATCAAAATGTTTGCACATGTACAATACTTGTGCAACTAGGCAGTTTGGATGCTCACTTTACTAAACCTGGATGGAGGTGGGCGGTCCTTGGACTTCCCACAGGTCAGGGAACCCTGATTACTCTTCGAGCTGATGAAGGAGGGGGACTGGATCGGGGGAGGGGTAGGGAAATGGGAGGCGGTGGTGGGGAAGAGGCAGAAATCTTTAATAAATAAATAAATTTAAAAAATAAAAAAAGGAAAAAAAATTACCTATAGTTTGTTGTATCAGTAGATGTGGAATCCATGGATTCAAAGGGCCACTGAACAATAGTGCTAAATAGTAGCATAATCTATAACACCCAGATAGTAGGAGTAACCAAAATGTCAACCTGTTGATTACAGGATTAAGGGCATGTGATATAGCCACCCAATAGAATATTATTGGGCCATGCAGAAAAAATGCAATACAGACACAGGCAACATTGCAGTTGGCACTTGAAAACACCCTGCTGAACAAGAGAAACCACGCATGAAAGATTATATTTTGTGTCCCTTGTATGGCTAAAAATGCTCTGAGCTGGCAAAGCCATAGATATAGACAGCAGATGAGTTAAAGGGGGACGAGTGGGAACTGCTAATGTGACCTGGTGTGACTGCACAGCAGCGAGCAGGGGGCAGCATTGCCACTGCACTGGGCAACGTTGTGAAATGGAGAGGCAATGATAGTTACGGACCAATCAAGAGTAAGAGGCAAAGTAGCATCTGATGATGTGTTCATTGGGCGTCCTCCTCTTGATTCATCCCATCCCCAAGATTCTCTAGATAGTAAGCATATGACCTTTTGATTTTCTATACAAACCACTGATTCATTTTGATTTCTTGACTCATTTGAAGCGATTGGATTTAATTTTGTGGTTGGCAGTTTAAGTTAGGCTATCTTAAGTTTTTAGTGAATGTGAGTAGAGTTGATATCTCTCTTATGATTTTCCTAATGTTATCTCTCTTTTTTTTAACTTACAGTGTCTTTAATATCATTTGATAGCTTTTTATAAATTCTTTAGTAAGCATTGGGCAATATTTCCAAGGTTCTTTGTGTCTTTTGTTGTCTTTTGGCTGCTTTTTCCACTGTATAAAAATGGTCAAACTACAACTGAGGTATGTGTGTTGACTTAGTGACTGTGGATATTAAATGGCTTGTGATTTTTGGTAATTCTCTGCAGACGTTAACTGTAAGATTTTACATGATGGAGAATGAAAAGATTTTAGCTGAGCCACTGTACTTTTGATTTTGATTTCCTTCCTTCCTTCCTTCCTTCCTTCCTTCCTTCCTTCCTTCCTTCCTTCCTTCCTTCCTTTCTTTCTTTCTCTCTTTTTTTTTGAGACAAGATTTCTTTGTAGCTTTTGTGCCTGTCCCGGAGCTAGCTCTTGTAGACCAGGTTGGCCTCGAACTCCCAGAGTTCCGTCTGCCTCTGCCTCTCGAGTGCTGGGGCATGCGCCATCACTGCTCGGCTGATTTTGATGTTCTTAACATCGCAGTTGCTGGGATCATTTCAATACTGATTAGAAAGAGCAGTAGAAGACATCCGAATGAAACTTTGCGCAAGAAATAATTTATTAATTTACCAATACATACTATGTAAGAAGATGTATCCATAGCTATAAAGAAGTTTTACCTGATTCATCATTTATTAAAAGAATGACTAAGTTTCTTCCTTGATGAACATGGCCAATTTCTTTTTATTCTGCTGTTTACAAATATATTGAATAGCATGCCTTTCTTTCCTAGGTTACGGAAGGATCTCCTAAGCTAACACGGACAGATTTGAATTTGAGTTCTAGTTCTTCTTGCATTTAGCAAGCTCTTAGGGACGTGGGACTGGGAATGTAATTAGGTCTGGATGGAGGCACTGCCTTCAGAAGACATTAAAATCCTTCTCATGAGACATGAGTTAGTATCCAGAAGAGACTTGCTATACAAGGACACCCATAGCCACTCCCTGGTCACTCTGTCTTCCCGTCCGGGTATGTGATCACCTCATATATACTCCTGGGGTTATGGCATTCTGTATAGACACATACTCTAAGTGTCTCATCAGAGCCAAACTGTGCTAGTAGACTTGTTTCCTGAACCTTCCTAACTGTGAGCTAAGTAAGTCTTTGTTTTAAAACAGCCTCAAATACTTTGTTATACAAACAAGATGGAGTAGGACACTGTCTTTGTTAATTTTCTCATTGTCGTGACCGTAAGAAAAAAAAAAAAGATTTATCTTGGATCACATTTATTTAAGGGGGAAGCATTTCAGCACAATGGGAAAAGCATGCTGAGTGCGTCTTGCTCCTATCTTAGTAGACCAGGAAGCAGGAAGAGGAGGATGCCCCCTTTTTTATCCTTTTCACTCCTTTGGGGACTCTGGTGATGGGGAACATGCTGGTGACACTTAGGGGGGTCCTTCTCCCATCTGTCAGTCCTGTTGGATGGAACTCTCCCAGACACACCCAAAGAACCCCCACCTCACATCCCAGTAAACAGAGTTAACACAACCCACACTGACACCAGAAACTGGCAGCTGTCACCTCCATCAAGGCCATTGGCACGTGGTGGCTTCTTTCCTAGTGTGTCAGCTCAGAAGTTCAAAAACTGCGTTTTTCTGGATTTTGAAGTTTAAATATCCAAGGTTCCTCTATGGAACATTCAGAGAGACACACTGCATTTTTCTTTGCTAAACAGGAGAGCGCTTAGACTAGACTTGAAGTAACTCCGCCGAAGGAAAACCTGCCTCTAATGGGAACTGAGGGACCCGGGGTTAACACTAACTACGTCCTATGTTTGGCTGTCAACGCGGACTATTTTCCAGTGGAGTTTTATGGAGCAGAATTGCAGTTTAATAAGAGGCTCATTTGCAGGTACACTTCCCACCCACTGAAAAGCTGCCTCGGCTTTCTAAGAGTCTGATGGGAGTCCCGCGGAGGCAGAGCCCTCTGTTAGCAGCTTACCTTAATGGAAATGAATTGCATCCATTGCCATACTCTTACTATGCATTACTGGGTTAGTGTAAGCTGGATAAAGACTTACTTTTTTTCACTGCCAGACGCCTGCTTCGTTTTAGCTCTTTGAGGGTATGCATAAATTGTACATTTGGGATATGTCCCTCCTTTTTTAATAAATACAGCTTTGGGTAGTATTGAACGATAACTTAAAATCAGCTGTTTAACTTTTATTTGCGGTGAAATAAATCTTAAAACATTCCATTATACATCCTGTTCTTTGTTTAAATCTGTCTTGTCTCAGCATCGTCTTACCTGAATGATGAAGTGAATACACATGCACAAACACACATACGTATCCACACTCAGAAGTATACATACAAACATTTACCAACATACATACATACCTAAACACATACACACATACATAAATATACACACATATATGCATATACATTAAAAAATCACACAAAGGTAAATGAGTTAGATGTTTACCTAGCGCATAGTAAAAATAAATACTATTGCTTTTTTTTTTTTTTGTTTTTTGGGTTTTTTTTTTTTTTTGTTGCTCCTTGGGGCTAGTTGAGTTGCTTCAGTAATTTCATCTCCAGCATCATTTCCTCCTCCAGGCAGCTTGTCTCTGTGAGTGTCCTCCAGTTTGGTGAGGCAGGCATTGAGTGACTAACTAGATGCAGAGGGGGCTGAGCAGGATGAACTCATCTCTGGGCTTTTTCCTCATGTAAATCTTAAACTCCTGATCTGTCTGAACGATTTCTCTCTGGGGCCTTCTGTCTCTGTCTCTACTTCTGCTAATTTGGAGTCACGTGATGCTCATCTGAGTTGAAACTCACTGCGGAACACATGGCCAGTGAACGGAGGAACCAACAATCTCACGAACGTTTTTCGTATTCTAAGTTTTATTTTCTATGTTCAGTAGCATATTGTATTTTCCTCGTGATTATGGCATAATGTTGTTGAACACTAAACACAATGATTGAGTTTATGAATTAAAATAGAAAAATAATCTGTGAGGGAATGCAGTGTGTGGAAGGAAATCCCTCCAAAGAAGCCTGGAAGGCACCTCCCAGGCTTCCCAGCCCTGGCTTCTTCTACTTCTACATTGCTGTTCTTGTTGCTATAAGAAGTACCCCTACAAAAGCAATGTAGGAAAGGAGGGGTTTCTTTTGGTTACCACTGGAAGCTATAGTCCAACAGGGTTCCAGCATCAGGGGTCTGAGGCAGCAGGTCACAGGGCTTCAGCAGTCAGGAACTAGAAAGTGATAATCAGCTTCAGCTGCCTTCCTCCTGTCAGCTCACTCCAGGACCTAGGGACCGGCGCTGCGCACAATGGGTAGATCTGACTTCAATTAACCTAACGAAGAAAATGCCCTACTCTGTGACTCTGTTGTCAGACATGGCCTGATGTAGGAATCAAACCCACCAAAGGAAAAAAAAAAATTCGTGAGGAGATATTCCGCAGTGTGAAGTAGTTAGGACCTGAGTTCTGATTCTCAACACCCATGTAAAAAGCCAGAACTGATAACGTAGGCTAGCAGCCCAGCTGTAGGGCAAAAAGAAGGCAAGATCCTTGGTGATAAAACAAGAAGATCAGGTTTAGCGAGAGACTGTCTCAAAGCATGAGGTGAAAAGAAATAGAGGAAGACACTGATGTTGATGTCTGGCTTCTTCATGGACCCTGCGTGAGTGTACCTGGGAGGGGAGGGGAGGGGAGGAGGAGAGGGAGGGAATGGAGAGGGGGGGAAGGAGAGAGAGAAGGAGGGAGAAAGGGAGGGGGGGAGGAAAAACGGAATTGCCTGGTTTAAGTAGTATTTCACCTACCTTCAACATTTACGCCATGACAAACCAGAAAGAGAGCACACAGCTCACCAATGGCTTTGAATTTTCAGGAAACAAGACCGACAGTGGTGTACCTCCCAGACTCTACCATGGAATCTGACTGTGACCCGTGTTCACAGAGAAAGAAGGGCAGGGTACAGAATCATGGGAACTCTCTGTCTTTCTCTCTCTGCCTCTCCTTTTCCCTGGCCACCTCCCTCTTTCTCTCCCTGTCTCTTCTTGGCCTTCATTCTAATTAGCCCACCCCCCCATTGTTCCCCTCCCCTTCCTTTCTGTCATCTCCCTTTCAGAGTATCACTTGCCCAGAGAAAAGAGGCTGCGACTCATCCTATTTAGAAAGTGAGTGTCCCACTAGGGGTGACAAGTCTTTTCTTTTTTTTTTTTTTTTTGAGGTCATTTATCTAATTGCTCTTTGCAGATAAGAATTAATTAGCCCGATGATTTTTCTTCGTTTTTGGATGGGTTTCCCCACCTGAAGAGAAGAAATTCCTTGGTGTCAGTGATTAATTGCCCAGCCAGAAGCACACCGCCTTGCATTTGTAATAAATGCCGGCTGACTCCTCAGGTCACATTAAGAAGCAGGCAGGTTGGGCTGTAATGTACAGCATTATAAAGCACTTGTATAAATAGGGGCAGAAGCATGCGATTGTGATTAAATATTTTAATACATCACACGGTGAAAGCTTTTCGGGATATTGAAAGCAAGGGCCACCACTTAGGGCAGCTCTTCTCTTCCAGTCAAGAGGCACAAAAACATCTTAGGATCAATGATAGAAGGTAGCGTTTCGAGGTAGAATTTGTCTGACATGACCACAGTGAGCCACGTTGGTTTGGTTCCCCCTTTCTAGCTGTCTCTCACTCTTTGCGTAAGGACCACCTACGGGTCTTAGCAAGCGTATTCACATTCAACATCACGTTTACTTCGAGGATAAAAGGCAGTAAGTTACCATTTGGCTTAATTTCAGATAAGTTTCTTTGCTTTTGAGTATGCTGACGTTTTGCAGTATTGTGTGTAAGAGGCCCCCAGACCTCAAAGGAAAGCTATTTCTGTTTAGGGATGAGGAAAAAAAAATGTGTTAAGTTTCTGGAAGTGTGTAATATGTCTGCACAGAACAAACTAGCTTGAAGGAGAATCCAGAGTCAGTGCTTCCCTGCACAGCATAGCTGAAGACCAGTCAGGATTTGGGGAGAATTGTAGGAGATACTCATCGTGTTTTTCGTGTTTATTTCACATTCCATAGGGAAAGGTTCCTTACAGTTACTTTAAGTACAAAGGTGACAATCGCAGAAACAACCCGTGTTTTATCAAAGATCACACTGAGCAACGAGTAGAAGATGCAAAAACAGAAAAAATTCTTCTGATTCCCAAGCCAAGTTCTTTTCACAAATATATATTTTTATCTAGATATTATCTAGATATATAATATGTATTATATACGTAACATTTTATTTGTAAAAATAAAAAATATTATATATACTTATAAATATATTATTATTAATATATACAACATATTATATATTTTATTTATTGATATTACATATTTTATATACTATTGTATTTAAAATAAATACTCATGAATAAGGACTCATTTAATTGCATATGAGGGCAAATAAGATAGCTGTCAAAAACTTGCTGGGATTACAAAGACAGATGACCTGAATGAAAATATTTGAATCAAATGATTTTCACAAAAGCCAGTAGTTTTTGCTCTTTTTTTTTTTTTCCAAAAAAGGCTGATCTATGAACTGGATTAGTAAAAAGTGCATTTTCTTCCAAAAAAAAAAAAAGAGGTGAATGTTAGGGCATTTATTCTTTCTTCTCTGTTATTGCTTAAAGGAATCAAATCTAATGAAGCTCATGCACCCTAGGCAAGGCAGCACAAACATGACTGAGAAGTTTGTGTGATTACTGAATAATTTCATAGTCTACATTTTTGTGTTCTATGGTTTTATTTTTTTTCTACTTTCCTGCTTGCTAAGGCAAAAAGACAGGCACATAGTAGGTCCTTCATAAGTGTCTATTTGGGAAAGAAGCAAATGTTGTGGGAATGTATTAGGTACCATAAATTCCCAGGTAGACCCTTGAGTGACCTGCCACCTTATCCATCTCTTGTCTTCTTTGCTCCTAAACTACTTATTAACGGAATCATTGCTCCTTAGAGCTTTTAGACTCCCAATTTTACTGACTGCTTGCTTTGTTAGGGGCAGTGGTATTGGTACTTGCTGACCTTCTTATTTGGCACAACAGAGCTGGGACGTTCTTCTGTGTTACAAAGTCTTAGCTATTCCTTCTCATGTGACTGGGGCTGCATTAGGAAGACTTCCCAAGCCACTTGCTGGATGTCCTGTTCATCTGCTGTATGAGTCCCCTCACAGGCACTGGTTAGTGATAAAGGAAGGCACTTTCCTCTTCAGCCTCCTGGGAAGAGTTCTTTTTTTTAAATATTTATTTATTTATTTATTATGTATACAATATTCTGTCTTTATGTCTGCAGGCCAGAAGAGGACACCAGACCTCATTATAGATGGTTGTGAGCCACCATGTGGTTGCTGGGAATTGAACTCAGGACCTTTGGAAGAGCAGGCAGTGCTCTTAACCACTGAGCCATCTCTCCAGCCCCGAGTTCTTTTTTTTTTTTAACATTTATTTATTTTTTTAATTCATTTTACATTTCAACCAAGGTTCTCCCTTTGGCCCATCAAGATCCTCTGGGCTCATCTTTTCCACTGATCTATCACACTGCCACCTTCAGATCCTGGTTCTCCAGTCCCAACTCCTGTTTGAACTTAGTCTTCATACATTTTCCTACTCCTGAGTCTTTGGTCTCCTGATGTGATGCAATAGACCAATGAAAGTTGATGTGAGGGTAACGGTTAACGCCGATTGTGCAATAGGAATGCAAACCTCTGGGTGGGTCTTTGAGGGTCTTTTCAAGAGGACTAAGTCACCATGTCCCTGACCTAGAGAATGAGTTAACCCCTTGAGAGATCTATAATATGAGCACATTGTTGGGAGAAAGGTATGAGGTGAGGTGGGGGTGGGTATTAAAGAAGAAATGGAATCACAGAGACTATATATATGTTCCTCTGTCCACTCCCTGTACACACCTCTCTGCTTCCTGGCTGCCGTGAACCGAGTTGTCCTGCTCTATTGTATCCCTCCAGGCATGGTGACCTAACAGGCCTGAGAACACACACAAAAATATAAATTGTTTCTGCTTGCAGGGTTGTTTCTGCCAGGTGCTTTGTTAGAACACATCTGTAAACATTAGCAAGGTGGCGAGCACCTAGAATTTGCCAGAGGCTGTGAAGGAGGGGCATCCCACACTTGGCTTTTCAGAGAAAATCTTTTCCAATTAGGCAAATCTTCTAGGTCGTTATTTTCCAAACAAAATTTTAGCCAGTCAGCTACCAGTTATTAACAACAAGCCTCTCAGTGATAGAATATTGTAAAATATGTGTTTGTATATAAAATATTTATAAAGTGTATATTTACATGATACTATACAAATAAAATGATGTATATTAATACTCATGAAATAGTAACACATTATGAAGCGAAGCATAGTGCATTTCATAAAGCAACATAATAGAGTATTAATAATAGGCAAATTTTTATTACCTATAATAGTTGATGAATATTTTAAATGATAAGACATGTATTAATAAATACATATATTGATATTACATGCATGTTAAATAATTTAGAAATATTTGTGTTATAAGCAGATATACATATCAGAATTGCATAGATAATATAATTATGTATATAGTGATTTAATATGCATAACCATGCTGAATAACTAGCATACATATTCTATGTATGTAATATACATATAAACACACATATGTGTAACTATATGGACATGTGTTCAATATCTATACATAAATTACTGTTTTTTAATTATTTAATTAATTAATTTTAAACAATCTTCTCTTGTTTTACATAGCAATCTCAGTTTCCACTCCCTCTCCTTTTCCTGTTCTCCCCATCTTTGCCCCCCCCCACCCAACCACTCCTCAGAGAAGGTAAGACTTCCAATGTGAAGTCAACAAAGTCTGGCATATCACTTTGAGGCAGGACCAAGACTCACCCCCATGTATCTAGGCTGAGTAAGGTATCCCTTCAAAGAGAATATGCTTCAAAAAGCCAGTTCAAGTAATAGGGATAAGTACTGGTCACTGCCAGTGACCCTATAGACTGTCCCTGCAACACAACTGTCACCCGTATTCAAGGGCCTAGTTTGGTCCTATGCAGGTTCCCCCACTATCGATTCAGAGTCAGTGAGTTCCCACTAGCTCAGTTCACTTGCTTCTGTGGGTATCCCCATCATGGTCCTGATAAAAGAAATAAATTACTATTTCTGTGTATTCATACCCATGTCCACAGTTTTAATTCAATACAATAGTTCTTTCTGGTCTTCTGCCTTTTCCATGGTCATCAATACCTGCTCTGATACTAAGAAACTCATCTCCATTACTTTCAATATATACATATATTTGTTTATTTGCCTACTTAATACAATCCCTCATTTAACATACCAGGTCTCTCATCTCTGGTGGCTAGTAAGTCTTATAATCGCCAGTGTTCCTCATGTGGCTGTTTCCCTCAACCTTTGCATCTAACTCAACCACCATGTTCAACACTGAATGGGAGAGAGTGAAGGGGAAAAGAGAGTGAGCAGGGTAGGTAAAGGGGGAGAGAAGCACAGAGAGAGGGATGCAAAGGCAAGGAAAAATGGAAAGAAGAAAGCAGAATAAAAAGGATTGTCTGTTTTATAAAATACCATACACATGAGTCACAGAAAAGAAATGAAATAGCTAAAAAAAAAAAAAAAAAAAAAGGAAACCACAGGCTTAGCTCACTAAATTCAATGGAGGTGAAAATGGTTCTCTCAAATTACTGTAAAGTTTGCTAAATGTTTTCTCTCTGTTTCAGGATTTATTCCACTGCAAATAGGTACTGCACACAACATGGGAAATAAAGAACTGGAATTGTCAAAATTACTTGTGTATTTCCAGACCCAAACAAACCTTTATGTTCATTACATTATTTTCTGTCAGTCAAATTCACTCATTTTCCATGTGGGTGGTATTTGCAAAAAGAAGCTCTGAGTTATCATAACAAGGAAAGCCTGGAAATTACTAACTGCACAGGAAAAAATGTTGCAGCAGATCATTGCATTTTCAGAGATGGATAAGTTCCTATTTTATGAAGTTCTTTGTGTATATGAAATAAAACTGAACATCTTTTCAAAATCTGTCTTTCTCTCCTAATAAGAGTCTGCATCCTCACCCTTGACTTAAATGTGTTTGTTCTCCCATGCAGAGCTGGCTCATAACTTTAACAGTTTCTTGATTCAGATTTATTATTAGTTTTATTTATGTGTATAAGAGTGTCTGTGTGAGTCTATGCCCCATGTCTGGTAGTGTGAAGTCAGAAGAGAGAATCTATTCCCCTGCGATGGAAGCTACAGGTGTCTCCACATCATCTCATTTGGGTTCTGGGATGTGAAGGACAGAGCTGCAAGCTGGTGACAACATCCACCAGACCTCATTTTGCTATCCTTTTTAAATAAAGATTTACAATTTGATTGGTATAACATTTTTTTAAAAAAAATCATACCCATAATTTTGCAATTCAAAAGTATTTTATTGTTTTTCCTTTATCTTCAAACATAAGCTAAATGGTGTTTTTATTTGGCTAATTTTCAGCTTGTCCATTTCAACTGTGTTGTTTCTTACCTTCTTTATCCCTCTCTTCTGCCTCCAAATTGTAAGATTATTCTGAATTCTCCTCCTATTCTACCATCTAAATCCTGTCAGTGTATTTTTGTAGCCATTTTTTTTTTGATGTTACTTAAGAGGCTTCAGGTTGCTCTTAATTTCATTTCTAAATGTCAAATCAATTGTTGGATAATCTATCTTTCCCTCTGCTGAGAAATACAAGCTTTGCGAGACCTACAGTCTGTACGCATGTGGGCAGCTCTCCTGAATTTCTATCGTTCTCTGATGATGTATCAGTTGCTCCTCCCAGCCCAGGCACACCGTTTTAATTACTTAGAGGTTTAGCTTAAATTTCCATATCTGGCAAAGCAATCTTCTTCCATTATTCTTACTCAATAGTGTTTCTGCCTGTTTCCATGAATTTATTCTTTTTTTTTTTTTTTTTTTTTTTTTTGGTTTTTTGAAACAGGGTTTCTCTGTGGTTTTGGAGCCTGTCCTGGAACTAGCTCTTGTAGACCAGGCTGGTCTCGAACTCACAAAGACCCGCCTGCCTCTGCCTCCCAAGTGCTGGGATTAAAGGCGTGCGCCACCACCGCCCGGCTTCCATGAATTTATTCTTCCATATAAAAGTTATTATCAGATTGTCACGGTTTTTAAAAAAAAACACACATTAGGGTTTTCACGTGAGTGGCACAGCATTAAGAAGATGACTTGAGGGAAATTGACATTTTTTTTAAAACTTTTGCTTATTTCATCCAAGACAGAAGTTTCTTCTCTGTTATTCACTGCGGGGTCAGTGAAAAGTTTTTTTTTTCCTATTCAGTAGACTGTTGTTTTGTCTTATCAACTATGTCTTTTGCCTTATAGAAGCTTCCCAGTATCAGAAAGTTTCATTTATTTATTGTTGCTCTCAGTGTCTGTGCTACTGGTCTTATATTTAGGAAGCAGTCTTCTGTGCCCATGAGTTTAAGTGTACTTCGCCCTTTCTCTTCTATGAGGTTCAGTGTGGTTGGTTTTATGTTTGTGGTCTTTGATCTATTTGAACTTGAGTTTTGTGGATGGGAATAGATATGGATCTATTTGCCTTCTTGTATATGTTGACATCCAGTTATTCCAGGAACATTTGTTGAAGATGCCTTCTTTTTCCCATTGTACAATATTGGCTTCTTTGTTAAAAAATCAAATGTTCATAGGTGTGTAGATAATATCCAAATTATAGACATTTGTTCCTGGGACTTCAAATTACAGGCAATTTGTTCACTTTATAGCAATAAAGCTATATGCTTTGTGAGCACACATGTCACTGATAATTCCGAGCACAGCATGGTGTTTACATATTAAAGGGTGTTCTCCTGGGTGGTGGTGGTGCACACCTTCAATCTCATCACTCGGGGGCAGAGGCAGGTGGATCTCTGTGAGTTCGAGGACAACCTGATCTACAAGAGCTAATCCCAGGACAGCGACACTGATCATAATGAAGAGTCAACAGTATCTGGAAACTGTAGCACTGTCCAGGAGACCCATTCTAGGTTTGATGAGTTTGACATTCGCTGCCTTATGATTTCTGGTCATTGTTGCTCACTCTGAGAATGGTCTAAACTTTTGTTTTGGCTCCTTTTAGTTTCCTTATTTAATATGAGTATCATAACACTACATTGTTCCCCTGCACAGAAGAAGCAAAATAGTATGTATGTGTAACAGTCCTTTCTGAATTATAATTAAAAACACAACATAGAATATAAGCAATCATCTTTGATAAATTTTCATTTTTAAAACAGATATCAGGGTTTAAAGAAAGCTTAGCCAGTCAGTAAACTGTGTGTGTGCGTGCGTGCGCACACACACACACACACACACACACACACACGTGCACGAATGCACATAAGGAAACATAGAGTACTCATTTCTTTTCTGCTGTTGTGATAAAACACTCTGACCAAAAGCAATTTAGGGAAGGTAAGGCTCTAACTGGCTAACAATTCCAGCTCACAATCTATCACGTAAGAACACCAGGGCAGGGACCTAAAGCAGAAACCGTGGGAGAATGCTACTTGGTGGCTAACTCATAGGCTTGTGTTTGCCTAACAATTTTATACAGCATCGGATGACCTGCATGGGGCCGGTACCACCCACAGTAGGCCGGGCCCCTCCTTCATCAATGGGCAATCAAGACAATCCTCCACAGACCTGCCTACAAGCAGGTCTCATTTATGGAATTCTTCATTCAAGATTTTCTTCGTAGATGACTCTAGTTTGTCAAACTAGACTGTTAAAACGAGCTGTGATATGTAGAGGCCTGTGTCAGAGCCCTGAGTTTGATGGCTTTTGCATGACTGTCGCACCACTGTAGCAGAGAGGGAGGAATTCCCCCAGGTTCCTTAGCCAGTTAGGCTAGCCTAATCATGAGTACACCCACCTTCCTAGGGAAAGGTTTCCGGCTCCTATAGAATAACTGAAGATGACCTCTGACCTACAAGCGCAGATACACATAAACACACACACACACACACACACACACACACACAATCATGACAAACCAGTTAGCACAGATAATTTTTTTAAGGAGATAAAAATCCCTCTGCAAGTTTCTCAGTAAGTGCGCCCATCTGTTACCGAGCTCTTCTGGCCAGACGGTTGGAGTAATATTTCTCCCCAATCATTCCATACTTTCTACTTAATGTAGACACTTTAAATGCTTCAACAATCCAACCAAATCTGAAAAACCAGCTACTCTCCCCACCTTTATTTCCTGTCAGCCGCGCAGAACTCAATGAAATACGTTGAGACATTGAGACGATGAGTTAAGATTACATGAAAATGTCCTGAAGATTGAGAAGTTTGAAATTTACATTTTTCCCAAAGATGCCTGCTCTATTTATTATCTCATCCCCTACGCCCGCAGCTGGCAACGTCTTGTAGAGAGACTCCAGCCATGAGAAGAAATAAATATTATCTTACAACCGCGGGTGTTTTATGTTCACCATGGAATCATATAGACTCTGACATATGTTCTTCACCAGTGATTTTCGTTTCCCAGTAGAGGAAGCAGAGGCGTTTTGCTCCATACTCCACCTGTTGGAGTTTACGCTTATTGTACTTCATGCCCTGATTGCCTTTACTGTCTTGCATGGATCTTGGTGTATCCAACCTGGTGGGTTAGCAAAGGCTATCCCTGTTGTCTGACACCCCATAACCGTTCTGACATTGGATGCCCATACTTCCAGCAAATGACCATTCATCATTCCACTACTGTTTTCCCTACAGCCTTATCTTACCCACATTAAGAATTAGCTACACCTTTGTATGAGCCCTTTACAGTGCTTACATGAGTTCACTGGCATAAAACACTTAGGTATATTGGTGTTGCCCTTCTAAATTAAAACATAAGCAGTTTGAAAGCAGTAATCTATCTTACTGATCCTTTATTACCAATGACTGTACAACTGTGCAATCTTGCTATTTTGTTGAATAAATGAATGAACCCAACACATACATGACTGACAGATTTATTTCAAAATATGGGCACTACATAGGTTGACTTTAACTCAGTCTTTCATACGTGTTAAACATCTTTTCACTTTTCTGGCCAGTATCTGTAATGATCCCATAATGAACTGGCTCACAGTTTCAGTAGTGTGATTCCACGATAGTCTTTCAGCTTTAGAAGAGTGGGGAGGAAGTACATTAATACATTCTGGGTATTATGTGTGTATTTGTGTGTGTGTATGTGTGTGTGTGTGTGTGTGTATGTAAGTGAGAGAGAGGGAGACAGAGAGACATATGTGCATATAGACAGACAGAGGCAGATAGGAAGAGAGGGATAAAGAGAAAGATGGAGAGAGAGAGAGAACATGTTTAAAGGTGTTTGACACATACATGTCAAACTGGAGGTTGGTTTGGGAAGTTGTTGGACAATGGCCTGAATCTTGTCAATTATATTTTAAATAAATGCGTGGCCGGTAGCCAGGTAGGAAGTATAGGTATGGTGACCAGGTAGGAAGTAAAGGCGGGGCAATGAGAACAGGAGAATTCTGGGAAGAGAACAGTCATGACCCAGCCACAGAAGAAGCAAGATGTGACTGCCTCGCTGAAAAAGGTACTGAGCCACGTGCCTAACATAGACACATATGATGGGCTAATACATGTTGTGAGAGTCTAACAATAAGAAGTCTAAGCTAATGGGGCAATCAGTTTATGATTAATATAGACCTCTGTGTGATTCTTTGGACTTAATGACTGTGGGAACTGGGAGGGACCGAAACCTCAGTCAACAGGAAGTCAAGTTTTGCCCATTGTTCACCACATTATCTCGTGAAGCAGAATCTCTCAAAAGAACCCAGAACATGTTAATATAGCCTCATATACCTAGCCAGCTTACAAGCAGCCTCCATGTTTGCCTGGCATTTAAGTGAGTGCTGGAGAATCTCAACTCTGGTCCTCACCTAAGGGTAGCAAGCACTTTACACACTGAACCAACTCTCAGTCCAGTGTTAGGGATTTCCTTGTTAGGTGTTGTTTTTGCTAACCAACTATCTACCTGTTCAACCTTTGCTCCTCGCAATGGAGGACCTAGCTTCCTAATATTGAAGGTTTTACAAGGGCGGCACATACAGTCCACAAATATTTCCTCTCAAACAATGGCTTGACTACATTTTTTTCTCTCTTTTATTTTACCATGAATTATATTTTTAGTTATTAGTTTGGAACAGGAACTCTGGGGACTCAAAATTAACATGTTAATCTATAAGCTTCCTGTACACACCAGAAACAGTTTGACCGTAGACTCCACATGACTCCACTGTGCTCTGTGTAAGTGAACCTTTATGTGTCAGCTGTTGTCTAGCTTTCCAAGGATCTGGGTCCTCTGGACCACAATATCACTTGGGAAGACGAAATCCTCAAGAATAACATAAAGCACTACAGTCAGGGTGTAGAATCTGGGGCCTTTGTGCTTATTTTTCATATTTTTTTAAATAAACATAGAATTCTCCCCTGAGCACTGACGGCTGCACACTTTCCCCATGGAACATTTTCTCCAATTCGCACTCTCACTGAACTTAACATTTTCTGGAAAGATTTCAGCTGAGGAACTGGCACAAAGTCTTGATAGCTTTCCAAGCACCCACTACTTCAATTTCCACAGCTGTTGTGACGCTGAGTTCACGCAGCTGTACCCTGAGAGACAAGTTCATCACCAGTTCCAACAGTGCCTTGCGGATGCCTGACCCTCACTTTTGGGCTTCATAATCCTGGCACTTAAGCTGAGTGTCTTACAGACGCCTGGCTACATTTGCTCGATATCTTGTACCAAACAGAAGAGACGTTTTCTTCTCTTGTCCTGTCCTTTTCAAACTTCTGTGTCCTCCCTCTCTCCTTTCTCTGTTGTCCTCTCTTTTGGAATTATTTGAGAGATAGAAATTTAAAATCATATCATTACTTGAACATACAGAGTTTCATTCCAATATCTGTACCTTTTCCTTCTTTCTGTGACTTACGTCATCAGCAAAGATGTCCAGTACCACTCGGAATGTGAGTGATGGGAACATCTTTGTTCTCACCCAAAGGGGAAGATGTTGTTTGCATCTTTTATCATAATCTGGAATTCAAGGCAAAGCCTTTCTGCACTTGTCCTTTTTTAAGTGGGGCTGATTTTCTTTCCCAGTGTATAGCAACACTTTAGCATTAATGACCACTGACTTTGCTTTTTCCAAGATAATTGTATTTTCCTTTATTCTACTTATAAGGCAAATTACATATATTTTTCTTTAGCTCCTAGTCCAACCTTGTACACTTGGAATAAACTCTATTTAGTACTGATGTTACCTTTGATCTGTTACTGGATTTGCCTTGCAAATATTTTGTTAAAGATTTAAAACGTGTATTGATGAAGGGTATTGATCTCTAATTGTCTTGTCTGATAATGTTTGTCTGTGTTGGTGTTCTACCTCTGAGCTACATTTCTAGTCCCTTTGCCAGGTGTCAGAGCAAGGACAGTCCTGACATCAAACACAGAGCTCATTTCTGATCCTTTACTTTCCTTCTGGAAATGAGAATCGATGAATTAAAGCAGGAACTCTTGACATCTTTTGAAACATCTTAATGATTTCCTCCCAAGAAAAGACAAAAATTCCTTTCCTAGCACAGTGTGGCTTGGCATTTCTTTCCCCGTATAGCAGCATGAAGCATTCCATTGTTTAAAGAAAATAAATGTAAGGGCTATCCCATGCGAATTTAAAGGCCTTTGGCCATCAGTAAAGGAGGATATTATTTTATTCACTTACTGTGGTCATTAACATTCTCATATGGTTTTCCCATGGGCATCCTTCTTTTAATTCTGACTTTATGGGATCTCCGTCATATGTTGTGAGAATAACCCAGCATGTTCCTGCTTTAGCATCTTCCAGGAGAGTCAGAAGTGGTATGAAATGTGTAGGACGGTGATAGATTGCCTCTATGGTAGTTCTTTAAAATTTGCCTGGAGAACTCCTCTGTCAACATTTGTGTTCCAGGATATGGTTATAAATTGGAGAGCAATTTATTATCTTCTATGAAAATGGAAAGTAATGAATAGAGTTTAAGAAAAAAAAAAACCTATTAAATCCCCTTGCTGGCTGTGGTCAAAGAGAAGTTATAGTAAGGACTCAGCTTCTGGAGTGCGTTGTTTTATACTCTTTTGTCTTTAAGGGGTCTGCCACCCAGTTCCCAAATAAATACAATTATTGTTTCTTCTGATACCTGGCCTCTGTTTGGCCTGTTTCTTGCCAGTTTTTTAAAACATAAATTATTGTGTCTCCCTTTTGCTTCTGGGCTTTTACCATTCTCTATTTCTGTATATATCTTCTTTTCTTCTCATCTGTGTCGTGTGGCTGGTCCATTCTTTTCTCCCTTCTTGATCTTTCCCTCTCAATTTTCTCCACCTTCTCGACCTGCCAGCCCCACCTATACGTTCCCCTGCCTTGCTCTTGGCTGTCTAGCTCTTTATTAGATCAATCAGTTGTTTCAGATGGGCAAAGTAACAAGGTTTCACAGTTTATCAAATGCAACATAAAAGAATGCAACACAGCTTTGCATCATTAAGCAAACGTTCCATGCCATAAACAAATGCAACACATCTTTAACTAATATTCTACAACAAGCTCTATGTCACTATGTTCGTCTAGTCCTTTCTTCCCTGTGTCTCATTTCAGTCGTACTGCCAACCTACACCTCACTCCCGCCTACCTACACCCTACTCCCCCATAAAACCTGCATAGGTTTCTCTGTCTAAACTTAATGGTACAGCAAAGTCCTTATTCTACTTCCTACCATGTTCTTGGATAGGGGGATCTTCCGTCACCGTGCTTTAAGATTTAAGGTACATGAACAACAAATGTTAGGTGAATATTCTAAATGACAGCTTCCTTCTAGGAACCATTTCTGTTTTCACAGATGCTCTACTGGAATCACATGAAAAGACTTGGGCAGATTGAAACATATGCTATGAATTGCAGCATAAAATCCAACTTTCGAAATCATGGATCCTAAACTATACTTGTGATCCTGAATAAAGAATTTCTAATTTCTAGGCCCCCTGCATATCATTTGAAAAGCATCATACATCACACATTTCTTGATATTTTATATTACTGAGAACATGAAACAATACTGTGTGAATTGTGAATGCAATTTGTTTTCAAAGAAGTTGAGATAGGTCTAGAACTTCAATAAGGCTGATCCATTCATTTTGTTCCTTTATATTCTAGGAGTTAGAAAATACTTATGGAGCCAAAATGAAGCATGTGTTGAGTCTCTCGGGGATGTTCAGTATTTATGTTAACCTTCAAATTTGATCTTATCAAATCATTCATCGCTAACTTTCAAAAGAGTGTTACCTCAAACAATACAACAATACTGGCTGTTGTTGTTTATTGGTTGACTAAATCTGATACTCCAGAATCTACCTGCTGTTTTAGAGTAAGTTTTCCTGAAAGTTCTAACTTCTGGCAGAACAAGATCATATCATGTCTTAAGATTTCTTTTGCATTTTCTACTTGATAATTTTGAGTGAAGGGTAAGAGAAGAACAGCCAGCACGGGATTGAAGAATGCTACAAAACCGGATGGACATAGGAATACAGAGACCCTGGGCTCAGCTGAAGTCAATGTTTGTGTTTAAAGGAAGCCATTGACCTAGAAACATGACTTATATCTTTATACCTTGGCTTGCTTACTAGTACTTTGATGTGGGATTCCCCTCTGTATGCTGTTATACCATTGGTTAATAATGAAGCTGCTTTGTGTCTATTGCAACACAGAATGGGGCAAGGTGGTATGGTCCTTTTACCATATTGAAAGTCTGAGATATGTGGAGCCAGCATCCAGGCCTTTTATAGAGATGAATATTTTGCATTGGTATGGATCTTGGTTTATTGATAAAAATTTAAGGTAAACTTTGTTGTATGTATTTCTGTTCTTTTTTAAGGTATTGTGTTTGTGCTGCTCATTTAAAAATATAATGTATAATTAAGAAATGCAGATTATTAGAGGGTCATTTATAATAGTAAAGCTTGTAATCATGTTAGTTAGGTTTTTCTAGATGTACAGAGATGTATTTCAGATAGATAGGCATTCTTCAAACCTTTCAAAGACTAGCAGAATATGGCATTTAAAATGTTTTAAGAACTTAGGATTTTTCATACTATCTTTCCCACTCAGTGGTATTGAGAAAGATGGCTTCACTTACCTATGTGTTTCTGTTCACATTTCTGTAACTGGTGCCTGTGGTTTTAGTTCTCACCTCTCTGTTCCAATGACAGTGAATATGACCTTAACTCTGCTCATGGCTACTTTGGGTTTTCTTTAGAAAAGATACCCTGTCAGAGTCTTTATTTTTCTTAAGAACAATCACTGATTTCATCATATGCTGCTAGAACAAAATATAGCAACCTCTGAATAATGATTGCTTTCACTTTAAGGAAATCAAGAAAACTCTAGAAGCAGAAGACTCCCTTGACCTTCTCCATCCTTCTCCCCATGTCCTTTCTCCTTTGAAGTGGATTGTAAAGCCTTGGTGATCTCCTGGCATAGCTCAGGCTCATAAATTTCCATTCAGCACAAAACTCCATTTACTAGCCATCCTCTCTGCACAACCAAGGAAAGGAGTGGATTTATCACTAAACAGAGATCAGGGAAGGATCTAAGCAGCAGGCTTCCCTTAACTTCTCCAGCTTCACCCTCCTTCCCACACCATCCCCCACTTAATCCCTTGGATCACAAGCTCTACTACCAATTCTATGTTCAAGTTCATCGCATTTAGCCCACAAATTCTCAGCTTTCCCTTTCTTCAAACTGTCATTTCTTTACTATGTTTCCCATGTCACATTAAAACTCTATGAGCACTTCTTCAGCCAGTATTTCTCAGTAGCTTGTCTTTTTCTTTACTTGTTTCAGATCAGCCGGGGGATCCTGTGTTGGTGGAAGAAGTATTTCTGCTCTGCAAAAATCTGTTATTTTCTTATTTCTCTAGAAACTTCAAATGTATTCCAGACACTTGAGCTTCTGGTTTTGCATGTGTGTGAAAAGTTGCCTCCTTTTAGGTTGTCTCTGAAGTCTTTTAGCGAATCAAAGGTTTCACTCCTGACTGGGTGGGATCTAGTAAAATTTCATTTCACTGATTTCTGTCTTGTTAAAAAGTCAGGATAAATAGGTTTTGAAAACTCCTGCCACTGAGGGGCCTGGTTCCACGAGCCCTACTAAGGGGAGGAAAGTCACATGCTATGATCCTGTCATGATCTATCTAGCATGGTCTCTCCTCTGTCTCTCACATGGACACTCACATAGGCCAAGGTTTAATGACTATGACACTAACTCAGCTCACCAATGTGACTCTGATTGCCCTCCTTCTTTTCAGCCCTTCCTAATCAAAGGTCTGTACATCATTTGGCAGGAGGAAACCCCAACTCCCAATCTTGAAGAAAGGCCTCAGTCAGATTGGCCTTCAGGCATATCTCTATGGCATTTGCTTGGTTGTTGATTGACATGAGAAGACCCATCCCCCTGAAGGCAGTGCTACTCCTATGTTGATGATCATGGGAAGGCTAAGAAAGGAAGTTGAACTTGAGACAGGAAGCAGGACCGGAAGCAATATCCCGCCTTGTTTCTGCTTCAGTTCTTGGCTTGGCTTTCCCTGAACGATGGTCTGTGAGGTGGAAGTATAAGACAAGCCTTTGTCTTGTCCACTTGCTTTTCATCCCGGTTTTATTACAGCAGCAGAGGCAAAGGAACACACTCTCTGCTGGTCTTTCACACTAATTTTCACAGAATCCCTGTGGGGCTTCCCTGGAGCCCGGGACTGGTAGAATGCATCCTCTTGCATCATTTACATTTTCATCTCTCAACCCAATAGACCCGGGATTTGTCTAAATTTCATGTTGCCAGTCACTGCATCTTTTCCCTCTCTTCGATTTGAGGATGCCCGATTTCTCTTCCCCATCTCCCACCCCTTTGTTGCTTGTGATTGTTTGTTTGTTTGTTTGTTTCTGAGCTTGCCCACTAACCTGTATTTCAGTGGGTTTTTTTACCTCTTGGAGTACTTGCCTTATTTGGGAAGCCATTAATTGCCCCTCCCAGCTCTCATATATGTGAATACATACAATTAATTTTTACTTAGGATTATAGAATATATGTGTCTGTTAGCTTATATGGTCTCCTCCAGTGTTTGTGATGAAAGCTTAGATTATCCATTAGCATTATGCGCATTTCACAGACGGAATGAAGATCTGGGGACTTTGAAAGATACCCACTCACCATGATGGTGATTGAGTAGGCAGGTGGTCTAGACTCAAACAGGAAGTGATGACTCAGTTGTTGACTCTTTTGACTCAGACTCGTTTTATAAAAGTACTAATACGACAAATTGGTTGACAAGACTTCTGCAATGATGACCCTTCCGATGACCCATCCTGTCAATAGAGTAGTTAAACTGAGCTGCCTGGAACAGAAGCAATAGCTTAAACCCTGCGTTTTAGTATTGATCACCTCATCACATTGTGTTAGCCATCAAGAGGGTTTTTTTTTTTCTGTAAATTTCTACATATTGTTATGGGCTACCATTACTTGAATAAGCAACCTATTTAATATCATCCCGAGTATTTTATTTCATAGCTTAAATCAGAGAAATGCATCATAGGGGATGGAGTTAGGCATACGTAGAACCATCTTTCATTTGGGCACTCCTTCATTTGCAGAGGCTTATTTACTTGACTTGTCTGTGAACTACCCAGCACATTTATTCATTGACCAGAATTTTCAAAGCCACAGAAAACACTCAGGGTTAAATATGTTTGCAAAGAGTGAAAGAAGATTCAAAGAACATGTTTACTAAAATGGCATGGGTTCCTATAATCTGGAGATACCATAGTGGAATTTCCCTTGGAAATGTGTGTAATGACTTATAAATTACCCTCCTTGAACTGCTTCCTTTTCCTGTCGCTGGAGGTTTGTAGTTGGGTTACAGTGCCGGCTCTGGGGACTTTGATGGAACAGTGTGTACAGACGGGAGAAACCGCTGGTATCGCTTACAGGGTTTTGACGAGTCAACTGAAGAGGGCTGGGTGTTCTCTCCTGAAATAGACTGCTAAGAACTTTGTCAAAGAATGAACTCTTCCTGTAACCCACACCTCATTTGTCACCCTGATGGGCTGAGGAAAAGTGACATTTACAAACGGAGAACGAAAGCACATCCATTTCGCCAGCCTGACACCCTGATATAATAACTATTTACCTTGAGAAAGGCGCGCTGCGAGTCCCGATTCTTGTGAATCTCCTCAGTTTGGCACTTATATTCTCACTCTGTCAAACAGCCCCAGATTAATGGAACAATTTGTTCAACAAATCATATTAGTAGAATGCACACAGGGTGAAGAGAGAGAGGTGGGGGAGTAGACATTTTTTACTCATTCATGGCGGTGGCGTCTCTACAAATAAAAATGTAGTTATGTCTGACATTTACAGAGGGACGATGCGAAAGGGAAGGGTGTAATGACTTCGGGCAGGAGAGAGAGCATTGGGTAAGGATGGTGGTAGTCAAAGGGGAATATGATAAAGTTACACATAACATCAAGACTGAGCTTCCTCCCAGAAAATATTTGTCGAGCAACAGGAGTCTGTGTCTAAAAGGAGGTGGGGGAGAGTTTTCCATTAAAGTTAAGCATCTAATGCTTTCTATGTAACACAGGTGCCTTCCTTTCCAACCTATACCCAGGAAATCAAAGAGAATTTCAGAAACATGTTTTGATAAAAAAAAAAGGATTCATTTGATCATATCATTGATCGTGGGTACTGGGTGGAACTTTGTGAGCATGTTTGACTAGGTCTAGCTGGTCAATTCTGATAGCACCCTGTTCACACTCCTTAGACAAATACAATAAAACAAACAGAAGCAATTGGCGGGGCTGCAGGGCTTCAGTGTTTCTTGATTCATGCCTTCATGTAAGATGCTTGAATGAATGTTTAGACCTCATAAGTCTCCCTTACCACAAATCATGCTCATTTCAACGTGTCCTATTTCTAGCTCCTCCATACAGACACAGACACTCTGACATTTACTCCACGAACTTCCATGTGACACTGGAAGGTGACAGTGGGACTCATTGTGTGTGTGTGTGTGTGTGTGTGTGTGTGTGTGCGTGGGTGTGTGTTACGAATGTCACTCGGCTGCTAGACCTTGCATCCACTGCAGAAAATTGCCCTCATGTGTCCATTTCCCATGTGCTGTAGCCTTGAGTGTCAAGGGGGAAAAATGGTCTCACATTCTTAAATGGTTTAGTTCTTCTCTGTATTTTATTATCTTTTTTTATTTTCCTTTTCCTTTCCTTTCCTATTTAATGTTTTTGATCTTTTTGTTTGATTTGTTTTTTGCTTTTTTTGTAACAAACAAATCTGGATCCTGGACACCTTTAAAGAATATGGAAACAATCTCTTTATGGAGTTGGAATTTTCAACTGGTAAATGTTGCTCTTCTCTTTTAAAATTAAAAATCTCAGGTTAATGGCAAAATGTTTCCACGGGAAGCAGCTGACCTGCTTGAGTCATTGAGGAATAATGAGAACTCTGGGGAAGATTCATGGCTGACCGTACTTCAACCAAGAGAAACACCAGGAAACCCCACCTGGATACCACTGCTGTAACAGCCTCCAGGGACAGTATGGCCCTACTTTAAATAATTATTCTGTGAGAAAATATTTCGCTCCAGAAAGTTTAGGTCAGTCGAAGTGTTTGTTTGGCCCACTTCCACCCAGCAAGTGTTTTATGAAGGAGGATTAAGAAATTGCATTTTGCTCCAGTGAGATGTCTTAGCAAATAAAAGTGCTTGCCCCTAAGGCTGCACACCAGAGTTAGTTACCACACTGAAACCCACAAAGGACAAGGAGAGAACCAGCTCCCATGTAGGCACGTGCATGCGTGCACACACTCAGACACACACACACACACACACACACACACACACACATACACACAAAACACAAACGGAATTAATACGCTCTTTTAAATTGTTTAAAGAAAAACACCAAAATTTTCTTTTTGGAAAGCTTTTACTAAATAAGAAAAACAGTTGCTTAGCCACATATGTGATTATTGCTTGTGTATGTGTGTGCCAGCATGCCTTTCTTTGTTACAAAGAAAATATATCTATGTTAGAAAACTTGAAATGGGGTTGGGGACATAGTTCAATCACTAAAGTAGTTGTTCTGCAACCATGAAGTCATCCGTGGCTCCTACAGAAAAGCCAGACCCAGGAGCCGGCTCCTACAATCCCGGGGTTCCCAGAGGTGAAAATAGGATCCCCGGGGCTTGTTGGTCACCCACACTCGCAACCAGACCTGCAAACACAGTGCAGTTTAAAGCTCTGAGGTCTTCTATGTTTGAGCCTGAGTCTGATTAGAGCCTCAACTATGAGCCTCTGGGCCAGGGAGTAAATTCACCCACTCTTTCTGGATTCACAGCACCAGGAAATGCCTGATGGCCTAGGCAGCTGCACTCTGAGGTGGGGTGCCCCCTGTGAAAAGGGGGAACTGACCAGCAATTCCTGCCAATCATTCTGCCAACTCTCCACTGACTTAGCTTTGTTTAATTTTCCTCTTGTTGCTCTTCCACTAGCCCACTGGGCCTGTTCTTCCTCACCTGCGGGGTTTGACTTGGCCGGCGTTTTTGCTCTGCCTCCTGATGCTTCCTCCTAGTCTCCGTATCTTCAGCTTCTACTCTGAGTGACTACTTTGGGTTTGCTGACTGAGCACCAAAAAGAGAACTGAGCTGTTCCGTTGTCTTTGTTTGTTTGTTTCAGAGATACGGTTTCTCCAGGTAGTCCTGGTAGTCCTGGAACTCGCTCTGTAGACAAGGCTGGCTTTGAACTCCGAGGTTCACCTGGCTTTGCCTCCTGAGTGCTGGGATTAAAGGTGTGCACCACTGCTTGTCTTTTAAGTTAAAAACAAAAAAACAAACAAAAACCAGTTCAGCAATATGTATTTTGTTTTAAAATCTATGGATGGGAGGTAGTGGTCTTGATGGGTGGGAGGAGGGTGGAGTAGAGAGAAGTGGGTCACATTTAGAGTTTTTCTTAGAAAAAAAAAACTGTGGCCGGCTTGATTGTAATTGTCTATCACATTCAAAAAAAAAAAAAAAGAATTCTCAGCGAGAAATTTTTGTTCATTCTTGTTTCTTTAAAAAGAGAAAGCATTTCCCCCCTTTGGCTTTGTTATGATCTGCTCCACTATGTCTTTAAAAAGACTAACAGGCTCACCTATGAAACCTGCCACTGAAAATGAAGGAAGTTTAGTCAGAGTCAGAGTGCGGTGATTTGGGCCCTCCTTATCGGTTGGTGTCGTTTATTGAGCGTGTCCTCTCGGCCACTTCTGCTTCCAGATAAACTTCTCATGCATTGTTTGCAGTCCCGGGGGTTCTTTTAGGCACACGTGTCTCTTTGTAATGCTGCAGACACGATAGATTTAGTTGTTCAAGGTCACGCAGCGCCAAGGGGACCAGCAAGTTATATTTAGTGTGCATTTGTATCCTGTTCCCACTGATCGTGGCCCCTCAGTTGGAATGTCTAATACATATTGCTGTTTCCTGTATCTGAACCTCAAATAACAAACAGAATGGACCAAAGAGTCAACCAACATTTCCTGGGCAGCAGGTGAAATAGCCACGGGTCCACAAAGACTCGCTTCTTTTTTTTTTTTTTTCAAAAACATTGGGAGACAGATATTAAGGGTCTAATTTTATACATAAAGAAAGAGACACCAAAAACTTGAAGTCTCTGGCTATACCATCCTGTATACACCTGATCATTTCAGATCTTGGAAGCGAAGCAGAGTCTGCCCTGGTTATTACTTGGGTGGGAGATGCTTAAATACTTTACATGGACCATAGTCCAGAAGTGGTACCAATAAGGAGTTGAGAAGAAAGCTGTCCCCAGTTGGAATCTTTCTACCTCCCTTCAGGTTCTTTACCAACTGAAAGCAACTCTGAGAGACAATAATTCCTGCCCATCGCTGTCCTTGTGCAAACCTCAGATACTACAGCATGCACATAAAGACCTCTAGCAGCTGATAGAGAACATCCCTCGTTTTCCCGCCCTTCCTTTTGGCTTTCCTTTCCACTGCAATGCTTTTAATTGTCAGAATGAAAAAAACAAAAAAACAACAACAAAAAAAAACAAACAAAAAACAAAAACAAACCAGAAGTAGGCAAGATCTTCCTCCTCCAAGGGTTGGGGAATGCTAATGTTCTGAATTGCTATTGGTTACCCGCAATTTGCAGCATTCATGGGTAACTCGAAGTCAGCGAATAAGGTTACAACTGGCCTCCAGGAAGGCTTGTTGTAGTTGATGAAATTTTGTCTATTGAAATACATTTTTGTCTCCAGATGGTCTTTGGTGTAATTCTCAGTTGCTCATGTAGAGAAGAATTATAGGCAGTCAAGGCCCGACTGGCAGCTTGAACTAAGGGACAGCGCAACGAGTGCTCGTGTTTACAGCCGTGCTTTCTGAATGGACAAGGTGTGCTTTCTCCGCTCACTGAGTGTGCTGAATGACCACACCCCTACAGGGCTGGTGGATGGCGGGAACGGAAAAGCTGACAAAGTTGTGAGAAACAGATGGGAAAAGGCAAAATCTATTCCCAGTCTTGGTTCAGACTTACCTAGAGCAGATGGGGCAGCCTAACAGCCTCTTACTTCCACCCATAAAGGACCAAATGCCATCATACCACATGTGTGGACCATCTTCAATCACAAATGGCACGAAATCTGGGCATAGTGGTGCATGCCTTTAATCCCAGCATTTGGAGGCAGGAGCAGGAAATTTCTGTGAGTCCAAAGCCAGCTTGGTCTATATAGAGTGTTCTAGGACTAGTCGTTCAAAGCCTACTTGGTCTACATAGAGAATTCTAGGACAGTCAGGGTTACATAGAGACTTTGTTTCTACATAGATAAATAAAATGCTCATTGCATGTTTTCTTTTCTGTAAAGTTTCTTTAATTCTGAAATTCTACAATTATCTTGTTAATCGTAAAATTATAATGACATATGTCCCTTCCATATGAAGATAGTAAACATATCAATTTTGTGTGTATATTACTTTTTCTTTCTAAGCTTCATTTTTAAAAAATAGTTCCACAAGCTGGGTCCCGGTGTTTAAATAGGAGCTCAGAGGAGTCTTTGATCTCTCATACTGGATAGGGGCCACCCTGGACCACGTTAGTCCAATGGCTTTTTCCTTGGCAAATTACTCTAGTTGCTAGCTGTTGGACATCAAGGACACATCTCCCAAGAAGGGCAAAAGGTTTTAAGCGCTAGTCAGGGAAGAGAGCTAGGAAAAGCTATCTTCTTAATACGATATGACAATTCGAACTAGAAACAAAGACAGCTGTGGCTACCCACTGAGGACCAATACAGAGATGGACAGACAGATGGACAGACAGACCCACAGAGCCAAGCACACTCACACAAAGAGGAAAATAGCCCAGGAACGGGCTAGATGAGAAACAGTGGGTAAGCAGGAAAAGCATGAGAGTAGGGGGTGGATGTGGGAATTTACATGATAACAAAACTTGATGTAAATGTATAAAATTATCTTTAAAAAATATGTTTCCAGTGCCCAAACAGGTGGGATTTTTTTTTTGGAGGGTGACCAGTCCGGTTCCCAGGTGGAGCAGAGTCAAGTTGAAGGCAGAATAAGTAGTGTGGGGGCAATGAACTTACACATCAGGCCTGTAGGGTAACAAACAGGACCTACTTATGAGCAGCTAGCTGGGTGTGACCAGGTCTGGTTCAGGATGGGCAAGGTGGAGTGATCAGGTCCGGTCCAGGGTAGGCAGAGTTAGGTGGCCAGCAAGTCCCCTCTGGGCTGCGAAGCCAGCTGTCCCAGCCTGCAAGCTTGTTCACAGACAATAGCCCCCCATCCTTATCGCGGCTTGCAGGCCTCCCCCGAGCACAGCGGGCGGCGGCTCTCCCTCCGTCCGGGCGACCGCCCCGCCGCCCGCCGCTTCCTCCCGGCGACCTCGCGGCCTCTGGCGCGGCGCAGCCCGGCGGAAACGCTTGGTGGGGCAGCGCGTCGGCGACACGCGCGGCCGGCCGGGGAAACAAAGGCGGGATGTGTGTGGCCGAGAGTCCGGAAACCGGGCGCCGGCGGCGCAGCCCCCCGCTCCCCGCCCATTGTTCGCTGCGCGCGGCCACACGCGCCTAGGGCTAGCGCATCCTGCTGGGACCTTCCCTGAGATGCCCGCCTGTCCGGGCGGCGCTGAGCAGGTGACATTCTGCTGCAGATCTCCAGGGACCTCGCGATTTTAGAGCTGGATGTATCTGAGAGCTCTCCGCGCGAGGGTCGTTTCTTCCGTCCAGGACACTGAGAATTGAGTGATATTTTCACTTCCCTCTCCATCCCCATTTTCCACATAAGGAGAAAACACAAAGTGAAAGGCAACTCCGCTGGGGACCAGGATAGGGAACAGGCGAAATCTACACCTGCTAATGCTGCAGTCCCAAGTGAAACCAGCTTAGAAATGCAATGAATCCACCTCTGAGTTGACACGGATTTGACTATCTCTTTCAGTCAAGCTCTGAAAAAAAAAATTTTTTTTAAAATGTTTCTCTAGCCTGAACTTTCAGGGCCGGTTATCTAGAAAGCCCAGTAGGAACCCAGAATTTCCGAGCTGGGATTTAATAATGACTTCCTGACCTTTTCAGAACTCTGCTTTCTCTATTATTTTAGTTTCTAGCTGGCCCATTGAAGGAGAATGTGTCACTAATATGAAAACTAACTGTTGTCTGTGGTGAGTGTTCCAGTGTAAGACATAAGCAGAACGAGTATCGAGACTTTTGGAGTCAACTGGTTAGTCAACCTACAGTTTCTTTCTTCGGAGTCCTGTGAGTCAGCCTCGCCAAATTAATCCATAAATACACGTCTTCATGTGTTTCGTGTCAACCTGAGCATCCTAGGCTGAATTCAGGAAGATAGTCACCTGGTCTCCCTTATTAAGGCAGCCTCTCCTAGTGATCAGTAAGGACCAAGTTTCTCTCTTGTGGCAGAAGATATGTAAATAAATAGCAATGTCTTCAGACCTGAATCAGAGCAATCTGGCTAACAGGAAAGAGTAGGAGGATGTAAGGACCAGTTATCAAAAATGTTGTGCAGCTGGATAGTGGCAGCCCACACCTTTAATCCCAGCACTCTGGAGGAAGAGGTAGGCAGATCTCTGTGAGTTTTGGGCCAGCCTGGGGCCAGCCTGGTCTACAAGAGCTAGTTCCAGGACAAGCTCCAAAGCTACAGAGAAACCCGGTCTCGAAAAACCAAAAAAAGAAAAAAAAATTCTGCAATGAGCCTTGTGAAAATATGGATGGAGAGCATGGGCATGAAGGAAAGACCACTACTGTCCTCCCCCCTCCCCCCACCCCACCACAACCCGGTGTCAGAATGCTCTAGAGAGATCCACAGGCTTCTAAGCATCTTCTAGGAAGGCCTGAGAAATCTTTGGAAAAATACTTCCTGAGTCTTATTATTGTTGCAGATTCTGAGTAAATAAAAATAGAAAATTGTCGAAGATCTTAATTCCCTGAAGTCTGTAATCTGGTATAGAATGTTAGGAAAGAGTATGTGCCGCCAATATGCAAATGGTGTCCTTACTGGTCTGCAGGATAGGATGTGCATGATGGTTAAAGGTATATCGTGGAAGGGCCAGGTGGTGGCGCAAGCCTTTAATCCCAGCACTTGGGAGGCGGAGGTAGGCGGATCTCAGTGAGTTCAAGGCCACCCAGGTCTACAAAGTGAGTTCTGGGTTCCAGAACAGTTAGGACTATTACACAGAGAATCCTATCTCAAAAAAAAAAAAAAAAACAAAAAAAAAAACAAAAACAAAAACAAAATAGTATATTGTGGAAGGAAGTCATTAACTGGTTGAGTAAGTAGTTCTTAGAAGAGCCTCCTCGGCATGGGAAAAAGTAGTGGATGGAGTACTTAGTTAACTGAGGAGCTAGTGTACCAATTCAATAGAAGAGGGTGTTTAGATTAGACTAAAGAGATGGTGGTGGATAGAAGGTGCAGATAAAAGAGATAGGAATTCACGAGGTTGGTACACAGAATGTGACAAAAGGTGGGAGGGAAGGAGATGTACCAAAAATGATCCCCTGAATTTCTGACTGAGCCATCCCTTTGGAGTAGTAATATGGAAGAAAAGTTTGAGTTGGGGTGGTTTTGTGTTACACCTTGGGCACATAAGCTATGAGGTGACTCTGGGTTATTGAGATGTCATCGGAGCATTGAGTTGGGTGGTGGGAGAGGAATGAACTTCATTGGAAGACAGGTGTCTCCTTCAGCATATTAAGCAGTAGTAAGTAAACTAGGGGACGTTTAGGTGGATTTGTCCATTTAGAAACACGGAGACAGAGAAATGGGGGACTTGAGTACAGAAGACTTCTAATAATTAACAGGGAACATTGACCGGTAAACACTAAGGACTCATTTATTATAATATATCAGTTTTCTCTTTATTGACCCAAAAGTCCATTGGTACAAAGGCAGGTGATAAAAGGAATCTGAGAAACCTAAGGCAACCAGGAGGAAGTAAAATAGAAAATGGGAACATGATAGAATAGAGGCGGTCACGTGGAATACACGGCTACAATGCAAGCAATGGTTAAAGAGAATATGGCTGGATTAGCACATGGATGATGGCTTGGATAAATCCATGGTCCAAAATCAAGAGTGAATAAAACGGAGTTATAAGAGGTATTGGAAAGGAAATGGTTAGGAAGTGAAGCACCATACAGATGAAAGGAATCTAAGGTGCCAGGAAGGCTTGGGTTGAAAAGGAAGGGACTTCCAGCTGGGGCCTCTTAGTTTTGATGATGCATGGGAGAGAGGCACAGAGACAGAGAGGGAGAAGGAGGATATGAGCCTGTCTGCAAGGAGCAGGAGAAAACAGGCACCCAGGGAGCCCCATGAACAGAAGAACAGTCCGGCAGGATGAAAGATCAACTGGAAGCTTCTCCACTGATCTCCCCACTTCCTGTGTTCACCAGCATCCTTTCCCAAAAAGAACAATTAGAGCTGAAACCACTTGCATTGCTGAAGTATTTCTGGAAAAACATAAAAGTGGACAGAAGTCACTGAGTGGGTTAGCTCGTGGGAGAATCATGGGGGTCTCCAGGGCCAGAGGAAAAGTACTCTGTGCATCCCATGGCCAATGGCTTTTATGCTAAGCAAAGGTTGCAAGCAGACTCTTTTTGCTCATAGTGCATCATCCTTCTGATTTATATGAACAGCTCTTCATTTCCACTTAAAATTGCCTTTAAATGTATAGTTTCCTTATCTGATCCTCAATTCTCTGGGCTCTCTGGGCTGCATAGGTATTGCAATCTCATGACCTATGTTTTTCTCTTGTGTCTTACTTTTTATATAAACTTTTTAAGGTAGATTCAACTGAAAAAAAAAAAAAGGATGCTTACACTGCAGAAAAAAATTACCAACATTTAAAATAGAAAAAAAAAAAGAACGAAGCAGGCATTAATGGAGCACTGACTTGCTAGAAATCAGGAATGATCAAAACTCTGTCACTTGTCATTTAGACTTGTGCCAACCAAGGTCCTTCTTATCTCCGAATCTGAGATAAGAAGAGTTGACTGGGTGATATGATATCATAACACATCTCCAATGTGTTATCTGTTCCTGTCTAGGTTGTTAACTCCTTCTTCACCGCTTCCACATACTGTGCTGTGTTGCTGAGAAATATTGACCCATAGCAGTCACTAGGAGCAGCGCAAGCTTCTCTGTGCAGGCTGGTTGTTTTCTCTCTCTCCCTCTCCCTCCCTTCCTCTCTCTCTTCCTTTCCTTCCCTCTTTTTCTCTTTCTCTCTCCCTCCCTCTATTTCTCCCCCTCCTTCTCTTTCACCCTCCCTCTTTCTCCATCTGCTTCCCTTTTGCTCTCTTCCCCCCCTTTCTCTTTCTCCCTCTCTCTCCCTCCTTTCTTTTCTCCCCACCGTGTGTGTGTGTGTGTGTGTGTGTGTGTGTGTGTGTGGTGTGTGTGTGGTGTGTGTGTGTGTGTGTGTGTGTGTGTGTGGTGTGTGTGTGTGTGTG
>NC_022023.1:21649632-21706145 GCF_000317375.1 Microtus ochrogaster
GTGTGTGTGTGTGTGTGTGTGTGTGGTGTGTGTGTGTGTGTGTGTATGGTGTACATAAGGGACAGAAAGCTCTTCTAGGTAAGAGGACGCTGGGAGGATAGAAATGCCCTCTTGACCTTATTTCTGTGTGGCATTGCTCTTCTGTCTCAAAGGTTCATGCTGGGGACCAGAATTCTTCCTTGAGCCCCGCATTGCCTTTTGCAGCATTTGAGGCCTTCCATAGGAAGTAGGGGAAATCAGGTTTCACTGTTTTCTCCTTTCCTACTCTATACCAGACCCTGCTACTTTAAAAAAAAAAAAAAGAAAAGAAAAAAACCCAAACCATTTCCTATCATTTCCTAAGGTCTGTAGAGTACATGAGTTAATGACAGTCACCACCATTAATTTGAAGACCATCATACTCCAGGCAGGTCCCACAAGGGTGAATCAGTAGGACACCTGAAAGTTATCAGCCCCAATCCCAAGATTGAAGACATCCTAAGTAGAAGAGCCCACTGCTTTGTAGGGCTGTCAGCAGAGACTCAGTTTGCGGCTATGAGAGGTACCGGAAGGAAGATCACTGGTCATCAATAGAACCAACACTTTTCACAAAATCATTGGCACTCGTCATGAAGTATATTTGAGTTTGGTCAATAACAGAATTCACACTAATGAGTGAGACCAGCCTGGGTTCTTTATAGAGCCTCTCATGCCTTTGCAAACTATTCTTGGAACCTGCTCTCTTCCACATAAAATTGGAATTCTCTCCAGTGTAGACCTCACGTTACCAGGCTAGCGAATACTCTCTTTCAGTGTAGTGTTAGGGCTTCTCATGATCTAGATTGCCCTTCCCTGGGTGATTTTGCGTGCTATAGGAAAAAGATTTTGACACAATTTCTCAGGTGTGATTGGCAAACACCAAATAAGGAGGTGGAGTGGATAGCCTTGGCTCATCCACTTAACAGATTACGACTTCAAATCATCTTAACTCAAGTGCAGATTGCCTGGCTTCGGAGAAAAGTTATGCCGTGATCTAAAGCGGAAACAATTTGCCCTTCTATTCACCATCTTGACTGGCATAGTCAAATTTTTAAAAATACAGCACAAAGCTGGCTGGTGGTGGCACACCTTTAATCCCAGCACTTGGGAGGCAGAGGCAGGCAGATCTCTGTGAGTTCAAGGCCAGATTGGTCTACAAGAGCTAGTTCCAGGACAGGCTCCAAAGCTATAGAGAAACTCTGTCTTGAAAAACAAAAACAAAACAAAACAAAAAACCAACCAAACAAAAAACCCTGCATAAATGCGAAGATTAATTTACTTACTTACTGATGTTTTGTCTTTGGCTTCATTTTGTACCAATGGAAATTGTGGACCAACATGTTGATCTTTCTTGTTAAAAGTATTGTTGTGTGTGTGTACGTGTGTGCATGTGGTGGACATGTGTGTGCACATGTGTGCTTGTGTGTGCACATGTGCAAAGGTGCATGTGTCCATGTGTGTACAGAAACTGCCCACTTTGCTTTTTTGAGGTAGGGTCTCTCAATGGGACCTTGGACCTGCCCAGGTTTGGCAGATGGCCCTGAAACCCCAGGGATCTTCCTTTTCTTACCCATTCAGTGCTGGGATCACAAGTAAGTACCACCAGGCTCGTATTTTTGTATAGGTGCTGAGAGTCAAAGCCAGGTCCCCTCGCTTGTGCAGCAGGCACTTTACCAAATGGGCTGTCTCCACAGCCTTGCATCTTCTAAAATATTCCTTTTGCAGATTTTGCTTTTGACACACAGCTTCATGCTTTTCATAGGCATCTCTAGTCATCTATGATATAACTATATATAGCATAATCAACACACAAAACAGTAAATAATCACCAATACTCCCCATTGCTACTTTGGAGTGAACAGCCCACCCCCTAGCCCTCAAAGGGTTCCATGGAAACACTGATATTTTCCCAGAATGTGCTGTTTCCAGGACATTCTATGAATAGAATCACACAGTATGCAATTTATGTCCCATTCCTGGCAACTATAGGTAAAGCTGAAGTAAATGTTATACATAGTACCAGGAACATACACATTCCCATTTCTCTACTGTAAATACCATAGGTCAGGAGAGGCTACTGGCTTCCAGAGTGAATGTAGGCTTAGCTAAAGAACACACTGCGAAACTGTTTCCTGGTGGGACAGCATCAACTTGAGATTCTCTGCCAGTCCTTATGGAGATTGGTTTATACATCTCCCTCTCTATTGTCTTTCTGATCTCTGTAGGGTGGAGGGTGGTGGCTCTCTTTTCAATGTCCCTAATTTATATTCATTCTTTACTATATTTGTTCAATTAAATTGCCTAAAAATTAATACATTTTCCTGACATTTTCAAAGAAATTACTTTGGAATTATTTGGTCTCCATATTTTCAATTTTATTATTTTTTTTACTCTTTTTTAAACTTCCTTTGTTAGTCTTGCTTTTAGTTTAGTTTTTTATTAATATCCAAAGTTAAGTGTTTATATGACTCATTATGTTTAGATTTTGTCCTTTATTATATGTATTTAATACTGAGTGTTTCTTTCTAACCATTTCTGTTTCTGTGTCCCACTAATTTTAATGAGATGTATTATCACTTATTTTAAAATGTTTAGACGTTCCCCTTGGCTGACAGATTATTTAGAAGTATGATTAATAGATATATATTTGAATGCATTGTTGTTATTATTGCTTTATGAAGATATTGCTTTATTTAAAATAAATAAGAAAAGCAAGTGCATTTACTTTACCTTCAGTATATTTCTTCTAGATTACTTTCCTTATTTTTTGTGCAGATATTTTCTGCTCAATATAATTCTTTTACTTATGGGGTTTTATGTTTCTATTTTTTGTGGGGACACATCTATTGTTTTGTTTTTTTCCTTAGTGACAGTGGCTTTTAATGATTTGGTGGCTCCTTTATCTTGATTTTTAATTCATTTCTTTTCTGGTTCTTTTTTTTTTTGTGTTTGTTTGTTTTTTGTTTTTGGAGACAAGGTTTCTCTTTAGCATTGGAGCCTGTCCTGGAACTAGCTCTTGTAGTCCAGGTTGGCCTCTGACTCATAGAGATACCCATGCCTCTGCCTCCTGAGTGCTGAAATTAAAGGTATGTGCCACCACTGCCCGGCTTTAATTAATTTCTTAATTACACTTGAAATCTTACTCCATGAGCCTGCCCTGACAGTGAACTCACTACACCCACAGCCTGGCTTAGAACTCACCTCTCCTTACTCTTCCTAAACCTTCAGGGCAAGGGAGCAACTGTTACAATCCTAGTGCCAACTCCCTCCTTCATTGTTTAAGAGGACTGCTGTGGACAGAGTTTTAGGTTGGTGATTTTTTTTGTTTGTTTGTTTTCCTTCAATATTTTAACCAATTGATGGCATTTTCTTCTGTCCACATGGAAGATTGCTGGCCTGCTCTAAGAATGACACTTCCCTGTTTCGTTGTTTTTGTTGTTGTTGTTGCTTTCCTGGATTTAATGTCAGACAGCTGCATTTGCAGTTTGGATGTTATTTTGTATCCATTTATCTGGTTAATTTTTACAAATTTGGTTTTCTTGATACTATGTTTCTTGGAGCTGCTATTTGATACGTGTTATTACTTTCTCGTTTTAGAACAGTTCTTAGATATTATTTTTAATATCTTTCTGCCCTTTCCTGTGTTGTTTCTCTTCTGTGTTATTTGGGACTTGGAAGTGTTTGCCCGTGCAATACCTCCTGCTGTTCTTTCTTAGTTCTCAGGCAGTTTGAGCTGCTTCTGTGCTCCTCCGAAGAACTGGTTTATAAGTCAGCTTGGGAAGTTTCTGACCTGTGACATACCTTTGAGTCACAGATTCTTCAACAACTGTATCAGTTGAGCCCATGAGTTGCCTCATGATGACACTGCATCCAGGTACATCTTACTGTCCAGCACTCTGGGACATCTCACTGTCCAGCAATCTGAAATATTTTACTAACACTCCCTTTCATTCTTTCTTACACTTGTTCTCTTACTTCCTATTTTACTCATTTGAACTTATAGTACATTACTTTTTCTCATTAGATAGTTAAACATATGCTGAAGCGTGAATGTTTGTTGTTGAAATAAGAGCGGCGGGGCTGCATCCCCAGCACCCTGCCGCCCACATGGCTAGTTTAGCTTATGTCCCGAAATAATTACACGGAAACTGTATTCTTTTAATCACTGCCTGACCCATTAGTTCCAGCCTCTTATTGGCTAGCTCTTACATATTGATCTAACCCATTTCTATTAATCTGTGTAGCCCACAAGCTGGCTTACCAGGAATGATCTTAACCTGCATCTGCCTGGAGTGGGACAATCATGGCGACTCTCTGACTCAGCTTCTTTCTCCCAGCATCCTGTTCTGTTTTCTCCGCCTACCTAAGGGTTGGCCTATGAAATGGGCCTAGGCAGTTTCTTTATTAATAAGAAATCATTCCCACATCAGTTTGTCATCTCCACAACTTTTCCTGAAATTGAAACACATATTATGGCATGGTGGTTCACATCTTTAATCTCAGCACTGGAAAGGCAGAGGTGCAGGGATATCTACAAGGTCAAGGGTAGTTTGGTCTGCGTGGAGAGTTCCAGGCCAGCAAGGAATATATAGAGTTTCTCTGTCTCAAAAAATGGGGTTAAGGGCAGGGTAAAATAGAAATATTTAGGACACATGTTCTTAGAGCAAAGAACTATTCTTGTCCCCTTCTGATTTTCTGCTATGTGAGGTGACTGTGTTCCAAAAATGATTTCACCTGACATGGCACCTGCCAGAACTTTGTCCTTAGGTTTCATGGCTCTATAACCAAGCTGATACAGTCCTATTTGTTAATAGGCTTACCCCAGGTCTAGTCTTACCTTATATTTAGCTTTGTTTTAGGACTTCTATTGGAGTCTGTGTTAGTGTGAATAAGAATGGCAAAACTCGGCCACGGAGAGTTCCATGCAAATGCTACTTTCCTGAATCTTTTATATACACTTGGCAAAAGAGATCTTTGCTCTCTTTTGCCAAGTGTATATTGCCTGTCAATTTCTATGATCTTGTCAGCTCCCTAAAGGCCAGGTTTTGGAATTCCATCACACCAAAGAGTGGAGTTACAACACGAATGGGGGGGGGCACAAAAAACATTTATTCTTAGTATTATAGTAAACAGCACCAATAAGACTTGACTCGGCAATTTGACAACAGTCAGAACCATTTCGACTGTCATTCACTCATCCTTTGGGTTTGAGGAAGAAGGGTTGGATGAGAAGCTTCCCAGTGCCAGTTGATCCCAATATTTCTACCCTATCATTTTCCTAAAAGGCTTCTGAGGAGACATGAACAGGTCTAAAACATGTTCGCCAGTGGTTTAATATATTTGGGAAAAGGAAAGGCAATGTTTTTATCAAGCAATAGTGGGAATGAGTTAAGATTTGAGTCAAGTTTTTCTGTAATTTTATTTTCTACCTAATGAAGCGCTCTCCCAGTTACTCTGTGAAGAACAACTCTGTATTTTCCTGAACTTTTTTTTTTTAGTGTTCTTTCTTCATGCTTTGCTTTCATTGTTTGTTTTTGAATTATTCTCCTGCTTCTTCAAACCTCATTTTAAAAGGTTCTGATGGAGCTTAGAAAATTATTTGCTTGACATTGTCCTTCCTTCTGTGTCTTCTAAGATGTGCTCTGTTTCCATGTCATGAAGGAGTGACCAAGAGGTCGGAAAACTAATTTCCATGGCCATCCCAGTGTATTTCAATGTGGAATTTCCAGAAGTGTTCATGTTGCTATTGTAGACTCATGTGAGCAAAACCACTGCTCTGTGTTTGTAGTTCATTTTCTAAGTACATTGTTAACAAGCATATTGAATCCCAGTTGACCTCTTCAATTCTGCAATTTATATACCTACATAAATGATATAATAACAAATATACATTTTTTTAGAATTCAAAACTAGTGGAAAGAACTTCAGAAGTCCCTCCACAGATGTTGGTATACCAAGAAAGACACCGAAGTTCACTGAGACAGGGAGCAGGGTGCTGTCTTGGGCCAAGGTAACAGATGCAATGAAAACATTCTAGACATTTGTGCCACTTATGCGAGCTTCTGTACAATTGTCCCTGGAGGAAAGAGAGGCTTCCATGCAACACGCTTACCAGTGTTACCCCAAGCTGAGCTTCACACGTCTTTAGTGCAGATTGGGTGTGGAAATCATTGCCTCAGACTGCCATAAGGCAAATATGTCCTTGAGGACAATGGAAATAGAATTAAAGATAACCACTTAAGTAAACTGCATTGTGTCAAAATGGTTATTATTTAGGATGCCTATAGTCCTATAATAAAAATTGAATTTTGGAATATATATTGGGATGTTTTTCTGAGTTAAGATTAATATGTTAAAGTTTGTGTACTATGAGCCAGAGACTATGCGTAGCTAGGATACTGCTCATAACGCCTTAATAAGTTGTAAATTCAACTATGTAGAACTAAAAGTAGTATGTGATTATTTGTTCTCAGTTCTACTTGCTTTGCTTGATTTAGGCTAAATCTAACAGTAATAAAGAGGGTTTATTCAAGTTTATGGTAAGTCACTTGGCTTTGATTGTGGGTATAATGCATGACAGGTAAGATTCGGTCCTCTGGATGAATGATGTAACATCTACATACAATGCATTAGAGGATTTTAGGGGTTTTGTGTCCAACAACAGAGCAAGGCTCATTTGCAAGCTCATTGGGTTTATTAGCTTTCATTGCCTCTCTCTCCATTGCAATTAGTTTATCACCCTTAACACATTGTCCATCTTGCTCAACAAATAGTAACCCAGTCTTTTAACCAGGTCAATGGTTAGCTATGCCAAACATTGTATGTATGTTATTTTATTTTCCTGCTTATTTATTTACAGTAACACAGATTTATGCAATTAAGAAGAATGAAGTAAGTCTCATAAAAATATATTTGTTATGAATCCAGAGCAAATCAGTCAACTTGGTATGTTTATTTGTGTCATTGATCTCAAAATTACAATGTTTTCCTACCATGCCAGATCCTCCTTAGGGTCACCCATCACCAAAGGACATAGAAATAACTAATCAATAGAGGTGGTTACTATCAGAGTGCCAATGGGGGACTTTCTTTGGGCATTTTATACATTACTATATTATTTGACCTTTTAAATAGTTACACTTGTTAAGCTTGATTTGCAAAATAATCATTCCATTTTAAGGCAAAATATATTCCGTGGTATAAATATATCACAAATTATTTACCCACACATTATTTAATAGGGAGTTGTTACATTTCTACCTTTTGGCTATTATTAAAAAAAGGAATTCCCTGAGCATCCACAAAGAAGTGTTTATACAACATTCCTTTTCTATTATTTTGGGAGTTTCTATCCAGTAGTGGGATTGTGATTCTGATGGTCATATTGGCTCTTCCCTTGTCATCTTTCTCCTCTTAACACAATGACGCTTTTTTTTTTTCAAGGGAGGCACTTGCAGTGCTGTGCAAAGAGCCCTGGACATGGGGGTCAGCTTTGTCTCTTACTGGGGATTTGGGTAAATCACTAGTTGTCAGAAGACCGGTTTCCTTTTCCTGCAAACTAAGATAATGTTTCTTAAGCAGAATGAGCTAAAGACTAAATGCCATAAAGCATCTGAAAGTTCCTGGGTATTGTAAATATTTGGATGTTATTCTAAATACCCAAATTGTGCAGAGGCAGCTAATTCTGTGAGACGAAGGTGCATCTTAAATATTATCACATGTGCGTGCTCATCCATTAACACATCACTAAGCAATCAGAACAAGATCCAAATATGAATAAGAAAGACAGATGTAAAGAAGAGGACACCAGCTTTATAGCAACTCAACTTTATTTCCTCAGGACATGCAATAATAGAGGTTTGTTTCATGACTTTGCAGATTGTGGAAGCTCGTTGCACCTTGACCAAAGGTCAGAGAGTTCAAGCCTATTCTTGCTCCTTCAAGGCTATTGATGGGAGGTTTAACCTAGGTGTGGCTACTGACAGAATGCTTTGACGTAGGGTGTAGTTACTTGATGCATTGGTTCTGAGGTAATTATTTGTTCCTTGCATCTCGGCAAAGAAGCCTTTTGTCTCCACCCCCCCCCCCTTTGGATTGATATTTAAATTCATGAGAAATAAACACAGGCAGATTTTCAGTATTCACTGGGATGCCCTCTCGATTCTATCCCGTGTCTCTCTCTTTTCTTTTGTATCTTTAATTTTTCTACCTGCTATTTCTAAATCCTCACGCTTCTCTCCAAACAGGGATTAATAAGCCAGGTGGGACCAGGCTGATATTGTCACCCAGATGTAGAATAAGGCAGCAGATTCTGAACAATAAATATATGTTTGTGGGAACTTTATTCTACATTTCTACAATCACTGGAAATCCTTGGCTCAACATTCTTGTTGAATATCCTGTCTCCTTGGTGAGAGATTCTGAGTCGTTTATTATGACTGCAAAGTCCTCTGGGGCCTCACAGGTGCTTGGTGCCCATCACACCTTTCCTGTTACCCCTGGTTTGTTCTGTTATAATAAGCTTTTTCATGTTCCTTTTCTAACTCATTTGTTAAATTTCTCTTTCAGAAATTTTTCAAAATCTATCAGTATAACTAATTTCACAATTTACACTGATAGTCAATGGATACCATAACAAAGAGTTTTTCTATTTAAAAAAAGTATAATATAAAATAGGTCCTAGACACAGCAATTATTTTCTATTCCCTTTATTAAAACAATCATGGTTTTCTAAAGGTGGGTATCCTCTGCAGTAAATTTCTTAATTTATATTTTTATTTTGAAGGCTTTCTTTTCACTACAACTTACATTGGTAAACCCTCTGTTTCCTTGCTCATTGATCTTTTTCCATTATCTAAAAGATTGTACAGAATACTGTGTCTTAGTAAATATTTCTCCAAAACCAGTCTTTACTGCAATTAATAATACTGTAAATAATTAACTCACTTTTTCAGAGCTATTACGCTCATTATGCAAAAATAAATTGCTCACTAAAGCAAAATTAAAACTTTTGTCAAATTTACCCCTTTTGTCCCCCCTGAAATATGAGAAACGTAGAGGTAGAACACATGCAAATGTAGGTTATAAACTCCCGCAAGGCTGAGAGTCTGTCTTTTACATTTGATATAGGAAACAGCCTATTATGAGGGCTGCATTAATATGCGTCGGGACTGATTTAAAATGCATGGTGTTTTGCACTGGTATTCAGCCAACATCTATATTCAATTAAATAATCATTACAGTTGCCTACATTTGCGCATTACACTAATGGCCAGGGCTCTCCTACTTGTCAGGACTGGGTTGTATTCCAGGAGATTATAGGTGACATCCCAAGTCTGGGCGAAACTGGAGAAATTTGAGATTCTGTCCTCATAAGGCAGTATGTTTAAAGGGGAGAGACAACTCATTTGAGTGCCTAATTTAAAAATCGTGGAGCACATAAGAAGAAAACAAAGGAACCCGGTGCTTCCTTTTGAGCTACAGGGCTGAGGGAGAGAGAGGGTTTGCATTCAGTCTAACTGCAAAATGTGTCACTTTGTCGTGATGCTCGAATCTGCAGGGAACATTTTATTCTACCGCTAATTCACCTGCTCTGCCAGGTGTCTTCACCCACCCGGTGTATAAATATTTGTCTCAGTTCTTCCCTGTTTGGCTCTCTGTTTTGGTGTCTATTAGCAGAACCAGAGCCGCTTTGCCAGGGAACAGCAGGGGCTCTGGCTCCCTTTTGGCTGTTGATGGCTTAGGTCTCTTTGCTTGGTCTCTCCTGTACTTGGCTACAAATTTCCCTGAGCTAAATACAGTACCCATGATTCAAACGGTAAACTGAAAACTAACCATTGTCTTTCTAGGAGCCTCAAGTTGCATAAGTGTGTGTGCATCTTTTCCACGTACCTCCTCCTATGGGAATCACTCCATGCCCAAACTTTTAGTTTTTTTTTTTCTTTCAGCTTTTTTTGTTTGCTTGTTTTTAATTTTATTACAATTAGCCTTACAGTCAAACAGGCTCAGAGTTGAAGTTTGCCCTTTTCACTCCACACTATTGTCATTTTGAGCAAATTGTTTGGGCTTTTCAGACCTCTGCGAAGGTATGAAACCGTAGGGCAAGGCATCTTGAAGTTCTTACTCTGCCTTCCTTCTTCAAATGTCTTTCCTGGGCAACGTTGTACAAAAGAGCATTTTTGCCCTTAGTGTAAGGATCATCACAAAGAAATGATGGAGGCCCAGTTCATGATTCTACCTTCACCTTGGCAACGTTCACACAGCTGGTCCTGAGACTCTTGTGGTAGTTTGACTAGGTATGGCCCCCATAGACTCATGCATTTGAATGCTTGGTGACAGGCAGAGGCATTAGTAGGAGGTGTGGCCTTGTGGACGGGTAGGTATGGCTTCGTTGGAGGAAGTGTATCACTGTGGAGGCCTCATATATGCTCAAATCTCACCTAGTGACACAATTGTTTCTGTTGCCTGCGGATTGAGACGTAGAACTCAGCTCCTTCTTAAACACCATGTTTGCCCAAACACAGCCATGACAATAATGGACTAAACCTCTGAAACTGTCAGCCAGCCCCAATTAAATATTTTCCTTTATAAGAGTTGCCATGGTCATTGTGTCTCTTCACAGCAACGGAAATCGTGACTAAGACAACTCTAGAATGTTAGTCTGGTGCCTCACTGAATGAAATCTGGTCAGTGGATGCAGTGTACACAGAAGAGTTGCCCACTTTTAGACCATAAAAGGAACCCAAAAAAACTCCCTCCAAAAGCAAAGAAATAACAACAACAACAAAAAAAAAAACAACAACCCAGAGTGAGCAAATTAATAAACTACTCAAAGAGCTGAAACTCATCAACTTACATTTGAATCTAAGTGCTCTGTATTTCTGATGGGTTTGCATTTCACAAAGGAATGACTCTTATATACCCCTTCACTGACATTTTTTTGGTTATTTTATGGCTTTGTGTGTGTGTGTGTGTGTGTGTGTGTGTGTGTGTGTGTGTGTGTGTATAGATGGATGGATTTTACCTAAAAGCAGGTAGGTGGAGTGGAAAATTTTAGAAAACTAGCAACTAAAATACTAGTTCATCTTCTTCTTAGATTATTAGTCAACTGACATCAGGGAATTACTATGTTTTATCGCTTGAAAGTGGCCTTGCCTCGTCTCATTTGTAGTCATTATTATCTGAAAGCAGCAGTGAGATGATTGAGCTGCTTATCTTGTAGGACTTGGGAAACTATTGATTTCCATGTTGAATTGATCCTAGAAAACCAACAAGAATTCTGAGGAGGGTGTGGATGGCCATCAGCCAGCCTGACCCAAACAGTGGGAGCACAGCAGACATACTTGGGACTATTTACATGTCCAGCCTGGTTCTGAATCACTATGAAGTCTTTTAAAACAGAAACTATTGACATCGAAGCATTTCCACAAGTAAAATGAAAATATCAAAAGAAATTCGCAAGTATTTTTATTTTAATCATGGCTTGGCTTTATATCATGGCTTTTATGGATTTGGGAATGATTTAATATTTCTGTGTTTTAATGGTTTTATTTGTAAAACAAACACAATAATATCTATATTTCAAAGGCACACATAAAATTATGTTTACTACTATGGCAGTGTAGCCCCATGGCACTTGGACCATTTTGTATTGGAACTATGAGAAGTACACAGGTTTCCTATAGAATTTAGGCTCCTACTTCATGCAAGATACAATTTTATTATCTTATTTTACTCTTACATCAAAACATAATTCCTTATATGCTTAAGTATTAAAAATTTCATAGTAAATGCAAATAATATATGATGCATAACTCAGACATCACCGTGAAGCTTTCCCATCACCTACTGCCCAGGAAGACCTGCTCTTTTGTTTGTGTTTTTAATAAGAAGAATTATTTTAATATCCTAATACTTGCATGTATACTTTCATTTCTTCCTCTAATGTTCTCTAGTTCAGCATGCATGAAGATTCCTCTGCGTGAGATTTGGAGGACTTCTCTGTCTAGTGTTTAGAGTGGGTGTTGTTTCAGTCTCTGAAGATTGTGGGCTTTCATGATTTGGAGATGTTCAGTTACATGCCAACAATCTCAGCAAATGATTTTAAGTAGAATAATACCCCTCTTGAAGGAGCAAGTATTTAGCATCTCTTAAAGAGCTCACAGTATAGCGTTCATTTCACATCTGCCTTCTTTGAATGAATGGAAGCCCATTTGACTTTCCATATCCCCAACTGGCTATTTCTGATATTACCTTACTCATAAACATTTCCAGCATTAACTTACAGTTCCAATATAGGGTTTCCTTTCCTTTTTCTTTTCACCTTACTTAGCTATACTTTTATGATTATGATTATGATACTGTGTATCCACCCATCCATCCAAAGTCCACCTCAGTAACCTCTTTCCATGAACCCAGTTTTCTTGCCCCTCTGGACTCACTGCATCTTATGGTCAGCATTTCTGGGACTCGGCATCATCCTGCACTTCGATGCTTTCTTGGATCTGTTGATTTTGTTGGGAGATCTATAAGGCCAGGCTAATCTCCTGTGATCCTTCACACATGCACCTTACTCCAGAAAGGGAGAAAAAAAAAAGACAAATGTTGTGAGTACTTTAATTCCACCAAGAGGCTTCCCATTTGAGTAACTTTACTTAGAAGCGAAGGAAGGAAACCCCTTTGCAGAGCTGTGCAAAGGGAGAAGCATCTGGCAGCTGCAGTAACTCAACACTCCCTGTGATAGTAACATACACTACTGATACAGCCAAATTCTGCAAAGAAATATATTCGAGTCTCATAAACCCATCTGTGCAAACTGGCTGTCATACAGCTAACTTTATGCAATTTTACATTGCTGAACATTAGGACATATAGGGTTTATGGGTAGAAATTAATGTTATTAATGTAGGAAATTATTTAGTTTCCCTATTGCCTCTGTGATGCAGCACCTGGGGTTTAGTGGAGGATCAAACTCTTTGGAATAAAAAGTCAAACTCCCATCCACTTCCAGCCTCCAAGAGTTTCTAGCAGAAAGCGTCTAGGCCATTACCTGGACTCCAACTTCCTAAGACCCGTTGGCCCTCAAATGCGTCCTTGCTATTTTTAGATTCAGATGACCTCTGTTGCCAGGTTTAAAATGGAGGAAGAAGAAAACCAGTGCTCTGGCACTGAAACAGAAACATTTGGTCTTCTGTAGTGCTTGGTTCATAACCTAATGTGGCAGCTCACAGAGAGGCTGGCAGATCTGTATGCCTAATTGTGGCAAGTTTCATCCCATGTGTGCACATGAAACGGTCAGGACTCTGAGCACTGACAACCCATCCTCCTTACTCTGTGGTTTTCTACACTCAGCATGTACAGGATTTTACCTCCGACTCTAGGGTAGGTTATCTGGTGGGATTTATTAGGTCTGGTCGGAATAGAGGATGAACTAGTCAGAGGACCTCCCAATGGAAATAGAGATAAGCCTAAAATTATGTATGGCATTAGTGTTTGTTGAACCACGCGGTGGCATAAATTCAATGAATATTGCGTACAAATGCCAAATTCACTGAGGATCCCAATCACAAAAGTGAAGGACCACATCTTAGGTATAAAAGCGAACTGAAAGAAAAGGAGAGAGATCAAGAAATGGTCACTAAAAATGGCCTCAGTGCTTCTTGATATGGCCTTCCTGCCTTGTAAATTCATAATGAGTTTATACGTGCATGTACACATACGGGCATGAAATGAGGCATTATTGCTAAATACAGATATGCAGATTAAAAGAATCAAAATATTCTTGCTTGAGTGAAAAATGTTCCAAATGCAGCAGGTCTTCTATAACAAATATTTAAATTACTTTTTAAATTGTAATTAGTAGGATTTTAATACAATTGATATGACTACTGAAATTGAGGAAGAGAAAATTTCCAAATATTTTGATAACCAGCTACACATTTGAAATTTATTGCAGAAAATGGGGTTTAATAACAACTATGCCTTCAAAAAATTTATTGAGATGTCAGTCCTATTTCATTCTCTAAAAAATGGCTGATCATTTACTGGCAAAAATAGAGCCAGTGGGTATCCTCTGCAATAGAATAAAGTGCTAATAAACTCATCCGTTCTCGATGTGATTTAGTGTCAAGTAGAGTAGACTACACCTCAACTCTACTGTCAACTCTTTCCCGGTCTCTCCCTTAGTTTTGAAGCTCAATCCTCTGCTGAAAGAGAAATATTCTTCATCGGGTCTTATCACCAATGAAAATTGAGAATCTTAACCAAATTCTCAATCTGGGAACTGAGAACGGGGAAAATTAAAGGCAACAGTAAAAAAGATTGTGCCTACAGTGCCTACAGTGACGTCAGAAGTACATGATGACATTTCTCTGTGTTCTGCTCCAGCCATCCGTCTCTTCTTCAATAGCTTCCAGAAAATCTACTCTTGGGCTGAACCCATCTATGCCACTGGTGTGAATGGCACGAATCATTTTTTTTTAACTCTGAGTAGTAACCATTTGGATTCCTGTAGCCCATGAGAGGAAAGGGACTTAGTTCCAGAACCTGGCATGGTGTAGGGTCTGAATGGCTGCTCTCTAGACATTTGTGGTTGTGTGGATCAGTAGATTAACAGTCTTGGCCTCCTTACATATGCACAGGTGCCAGAGTCCAGTTCAAAAGCTGAGAATACTGAACATTCTATGATTATAACTTAACTGATAGCCATCCGCGGACAGGTGGAGAGAAGAAACTGATGGACAGTACAGTATATATTGCACATGGGTTGACTGAGAACAGGTCCATGGATACTGTGGCTTCTTCCATTGATCTTGCTGAAAAGAGATGGCCCTGAGATGGATGAGTTCCAATTTTTATTATTATCATGATTATCTAAACTTAGCATCCCTTCGTAGCTGAATTAGCTAGATCTTCCACACACAAACAAATAAACAACTCTGGCTAGGGAAAGGTGGGTATCTCAAAACGTTTTAAGGCTCTGCTGTCACACATAGACTTTAGGTTTATCTAAGATGTGTGCAGAGCATCAGAAATTATACATGGCCTCTAAAATAAAGTCTTAAATGCTGTGACATTAGCCACTTGCTTATAATTAAAGTATGTTGCCATTTCACCAAGCTTTCATTTACAGGAGAAAGTGCAAATTCCATTTCCCTTGAACTTTAGCTACTTCCAACTTGGTTCTTTGTTCTTTTCTTTAAAGCTTTGCAACAAATGCATCCCCATATGCTTACATTAGTTAATCTCGTATTAAACATATTGGCTGTGCAAAATGTTGGCACCCACTAATAAATGTTTTCATTTTTTCATTCTCTCTCCCTCTCTTTTTAACTTTCGATTCTTCCTTTGACTACACAAGCAACAGCTGTCTAGCTGCCTGCACATGACTGGATCCACTGCCTCTACAGAAATCTAGGTCAAAACACTTGGAATGCATGAATATCAAACAGAGTTTTCAAAACAGCAAATGAATACATCTTTAACTGGTGACATTTTCCTGGAGCATATGGCTGAAGCTCAGGGGACTGAATGCTTTTTTGATGAATATGTTCCATCAGAAACTAAGGGACGGCAGTAGGCTCTCGCCACCTTCTGTTTTGCCTTATGAAATGATAATGCAAGCTCATGGATAGACAGAATGATCACAGGGTCTGTACCTCCAAAAGCCTGGAGAAGTTTTTTCCCTTTGAATGAGTTTCCTTGTCTGTAGCACGACTTCTATTTGTACATAACTGTCGAGTCAATAGAATAGAACAGTTTTCTTTTTTGGGTAGAATTTCATTGGCTGAAAACTTCAAAAATATTGAACTACAAAGCAAATAGTAAAGGAAGAAACCCAGAGGTTGATGTATGAGTGAGTGAGTGAGTGAGTGAGTGAGTGAGTGAGTGAGTGAGTGAGTGAGTAATGGCCATGGCTGCAAACTGTTGTTCCAAATTCTTCTCAGTGTCAATATTAAGGGGATAGATAACCATTTATCAAAATGTAACAGAAAAAAGAGCCTTGGGACATTGGAAGCTTTCTCCTGGATCAGAGATCCACTGCCAATGATTCTGCTGTGTCTCTGACATGCCCTGTTACACCCTGGCTTCATTGTCTTTGTGTCAAATGAAACCAGAGCTACAGTGTTATTAATGCCTTTTCTGGTTCTGAAGCTTCAAGTGTGTGTATCTAGATGAAGCCAGATTATACTCACTTGCACCATACTACTTAGAATCACAAGACTGCAAGCGACAGGAATAAATTTCTTTGAATTGTTTGAGTGGTTTCATATTCATTTCTTTATAAGAAATATTGCCATTTTACATTCCATAGAGCAAGGCAATAGCGGATGGGATTGTTCTTTTCTAGCAGGAGGAAGGTAGACTATCCCTTTGGCTCCTCTTCCTCAAGCTCAGCCGAATAATCACTCCTTAGGAACAGTCACACACTACTTACTATGTGGGTTCTGGCAGACAGAAGCTTTGAAAACTGCCTTTCTCTTCATATCTAGCCAATGAGTTTTATCAAACCAGGGGTATTTCAGTGGCACGTTACTCTTTAAGCTTGATTTTCTGTGTTTAGAAGTTGCTTGGAAAGTAACCAGTAGAATTTGTGATGGTCACAAGAATCCATCAACACAACATTTTGACAGGACCTTGCAATCCTCTGTCTTGACTTAAATAGTTCTTTGAAATTATGCCCAGAAATAGACCTCCACCCAAAAGCAAATGCTCCCTCATTACAGCACTGTTCTCGTCCATGGTTTCTCTCATCAGAAGCCACCACTGTTACTAGGTGCTGGAGGGGTCTGTGGAGTAATCAGAAATGATGACTGTTGTTTCTGTTGATGTATAGTTGTATGTCCATGTTTTCCCACCGCAGGGAAGTGGCTGAGTATAGAATAACCACAAATATATTTGCTTTTCCTATATGCTAAGTCTCCTATAGTTTCACAAGCATGTGCAATTTCGACTGTTCTGTTTTTTGTGCCGAGAATTGAACTTAGCACCTCGTGCATCCTAAGTGAGTGGCTAACCTCCTACTCTACCTATTGCTCCCCACTTTTATTTCTGAGGTCTTAATATAATTACACGACCCCCCACACACACACACGGGTAAAACCTCCTCGCTCACTGTGAAATTTATGGCCTCCCTTTTTCCCTGTAACTGCTGTTACATATATTGTATTCCTTTTAAAAATGGCCTCATAGTACCTTATTGTGACTCCATGGGAATCCAGGGATCTTAAAGGACATTTACTTTGATTTTCTTTTTCTGCTCTTTTTACTGACAAGGTAGAAGTGGCTGCACTTTTGCATTTATGAACAGATATGAAAACATCAAAATGTGGATCTCCTAGACATAAAATTTGTTATTAATATACTTAATTTAAGTTGAAACTTTAATAATATGCTTATTATTTGAAATTTTTAAAAAGTATGACTGTAGTTGAACATCTTTTTATATGTTTAAAGATGACTTTTAGGCAAAAACTCTGTTCATATCATTTGTCCATAAATGGAGCTGGGACAACTTAGTAGCCATCTGGAAAATAACACAAAATTGTATTTTACTCTATTTCCAACACCAAAATAAACTCCAGATGGACTAAAGATTTTATGCTAAAAATAAGTACATTTGAGTACTATTAGAAAACATGAGCAGATATCTTTTTGTAAGGAATCCAGAACTAAAAGAGGATCTCTGTAAACAAATTATAAAACTTACGTTCTGAGATGTTCAAGGTACGTATGCTAATAATTCAGAATATATTTAAGCAATTAAAAGCGGGTGACGTATTTAAATGAATGAAAATAACAAATTTGACAAGCGTTGATTCCTTTGACTGGTTTAATGCAGACACCGATTCATGCTTAGTTGTTAGTAAGTTAAGGGGCTAGCTATTGATCTCATCTCATCTAGCATAATAAACCCCCAAAGCTACAAAATCAGAGTTTATTTAAAAACCCATCAGAGGACCAAGAACACAAAGAAGCTGAAATCAATTCTAGAAAGGGAAGATCCTGTCTCAGGTCAGATTGGAACCAGAGATGGTAGGAAGGAGAACAGGGACCACAGGGGGATGAGGAGGATTCAGCTTAGGTTTTCAAGGCCTCCTGCGTACTTCATGCGCAAGCGTGACCTGGCAGAACTCCTCAGTGGAAAATCGGCCCATGTCCCCTGTTATCCCCAGGTCTTCACTGCCTATGTGGCTACTTGGGGGTGGTTTCAGAAGTTACTGATAACACCACAACTCCCCTGATCAGAAGAAAAAATCTACAGTCTAATTTCATGCAGCCCTTCAGAGAGGAGTCATCCGTTGCACCCAGAGAGATAACAAACCAACCTCAGTGAATAATTTTTTGTTTTTTAGCAGTTACCTTGTTTTGAACTTTATCATGTGTTTGTCACTCTGTAAGTAGTCTTCTGAGTCTTTGTTTTTCATCTAAATTATATTGGTGATCATTCATAATGTTAAGTGTGACTGTGTTTCATTTTTCTTTCTTTTCATTTTTTTTTCTCACTCCAATCCTTTCACTGACTGTAACTCAATGCTCTTATCCTCTGATCTAAGAACGGTTGCATGGTTTTCAGGTAACTAAAGAGCTATAGTGAGCATTTGTGCGTGCGTGTGTGCGTGTGTGTCTTCTGATAGGTAGATGCAAAAGTTTCCATTGTCTGTGTTATGTACACAGGTGAGATGTTGCAAGACATACAGAAATTCAAACTTACAAGATGGTGCAGAATCATTTACCAAATGGGTTTTAGGAATTTATATTAGCAACAGCAAAGGAAGATAGCTCTGATAGAGCCCTAGTCTTCTTCAACTCTTTAAAGCACCAAACTAATCTCTAATTTTGAAGAAATGGCACGTTTTAAGGCGATATCTCTATTTTGTCTTTATTCTCAGTTTTATAGCTACTGATAATGTTTAGTGGATGAGTATGATTCTGCTATCAGTGAGCTGGAAAGCCAACTGAGTCTTTGAGCATGGCATTGTAGGTTAGCTCACCTCTGTAGACAAAGGAGTGGAGGCCAGAGTAAAAGGTCAATCAAGTTCTTAATAAAGTAAACATGTAGAAAAATAATTTGCATGGGGGAAAGGCAGACCACTGGGTAAGAACTGATCGCCTTGGTCTTTGACCCCCTTTTACTGATTTCCTTTTGCTAAAGATTAAGGTGGAGTCAGGGTGGCAGAAAACATGATCTTTTTAGATTGGTAACCTTGCTCAGCCTTTTAGGCCCATGGCAGGTTAAATCAATGTAAGGAGGAATGGAGTGGATTTTCTTCATTCGCCCACAGCTATTTACTATTTGTGGTGGTTTCAAAGAAAATGGCCCCTACAGGGAGTGGCACTATTAAGAGGAGTAGCTTTGACAGAGGAAGTATGTCACTATGGAGGTGGTCTTTGGGGTCTACTGTGCTCAAGCTACACCCAGTTTGGGAAACAGATTCCTCCTACTGCCTGGGGATTATGATGCAGAGCCCCTTCTTTCTCGAGCGCCATGTCTGCCTGCCCACTGTCATGTCCTGCCATGATGATGATGGATTAAACTAGTGAAACTGTAAGCCACACAGTTATCAAAAGTGTTTCCTTTATTATAAGAATTGCTGTGGTCATGCCATGTGTTTACAGCAATAGAAACCCTAACTAAAACACTACCACTTAGGAAAGGTCATACAGGGCTCATTCCCACAATGGGCTAGTAATCGCATCTGTGACCCTAGGATCAGAGGCTGTGTCATACCTTGGTAGAAATAGCCAACTCCATGTTCTTATGGTTGGTTGTTCATTAACTCTATATCAATGATCAGCTTCCTGAGGATTTCTAGTTCCTAATAAAAGCCATGTCCTTGGAAATCTCCTACTTCCTGCCCTTGTGTTTGAACTTTCATTCAGCCTCCAGCATTTTCTCTTCAATGAGGAGTTTAGGGCTTTCTAGGAATTATTTTTTTTCTTTCTTCTTTTTTTCTTTTTTAAAATCTTTTCCCTTATTGCTTCTTTCCCCAACAGTCTTATATATGTTTATCACATATAGAATGTCTATAGAACATTCTCATTTTTTGTTTGATTTTGATGATTTATTTGTCTTTCTATCAAGGTCATAGTGTATTAATTACAGCTCTTCCCTAAGCATATTTCTTCCTCACCTCGGCAGAAGTGTGTCACAGTGGAGGATTCTTTGTTCCCTTCATAGAAATGTTTGGAATCCTTGTCAAATTCACTTTTTAAAAAAGTCAACCATGAATTTGAATGGGAATTAATTAAACACACGGAGCAATTTAAGGAGATTTGTTCTCTGCAGGGTATTCTTAAGTTTCACGAATATGTATCATTACTCTATTTATTTATAGTTTTGAATAATCTATCAAAAACTTAAAATTAGAAATTCTTCAGATAAGCCTTGCTCATATTTTGGTTAGATTTACGATGGTAGTTTATCATTTGGGTTGCTGCCACAAATAGTACACTTAAAAATAAATATCTCCTAACTGCTTATTGCAGTCAACAGTCAATTGGCTGTTGAAATGTAGACATCCTGCCTGGTTCTTCATAATTTGGGGATATTTAAAGAGTGTCTATACAGACCATCACACCAACTGCAAAGTACTGTTGTATATCTTGCTTTCTTGTACCAATGTTGATCAGATGAAAGTACTAACATGCCCCAAATCTAATTTGAAAGAACAGGAGGATGGAAGAGAGGTGGAGAGATGCAGGAAGGCCAATTATTATCAATCAATCTACGTGTGCCTGAAAGCAGCACATGGCCATTTTACACCATCTAGTCTGTGTTCAAACCTTAATTGCATTGTGGCTCCCTGAATGTCATCCCACTCTGTCTGCATCTCCAGCCCATTCATGGGAGCTCCACTGTGGACCACTCTCTTGTCCCAAGGCTTCCCTAGATCACTGAAATGCTACCTCTCTCTCATACCTCTTTCTCAAATTTCTATTCTAAAATCTCTATCCCTTTAGGTCCCTTGAATATTTTCCCTACAGGTACCTAGCACTTGTGAACACGTAGGAGAGGACTTGAGTGTATTTCCAGGACAAGTTCTTTTTAGGTGGTGATATCAGATAAGGCTTCACACTTGGATATTAATCACTAATTATTAATCATTAATTAATTAATGGTGCTATTCACATTTAAGGTGTTCCAAAGTCGATCATTAAGAAAAGAACCCAGAATCCATTCAGGGTGACTGTATTGATTACTTTTTTTGTTGCCTTACAAAAGCAAATTAGATAAGGAAGGGTTGTTGGGGCTTATAATTACAGGGAATATAGTCTATCATGGCAGAGAAAACAAGGCGGAAGGAACAGGGGAAAATTGGACACATTCATTAAGAATCAGAGAATGGTTGAGAGAGAGCACTTGGTACCTTTCTCCTTTGTATGAATATGATGTAGTTATGCCCATAAAATGGTGCTATTCATATTTAGGGTGGGTCCTCTCACTTTAAGTTACCTATTCTAGAAAAATCTATCATAAGGGTTACCACAGGCTTGCTCCTTCAGCGATTCTGCATCTTGTCAGGTTGAAAATCCCTATCAGCCTTTACAGAACCAACTTTTCTAGAAAACACATGTGACAAAAGAGATCTGCTTATTGCTAGTATGACTGTGGGTGAGAGTGTGTGCTGTGAGTGTGTGTGTTTGAGTGTATGAGTGTGTGTGTGTGTGTGTGTGTGTGTGTGTGTGCATGCATGTAGCTCAAAATCACCTGGTGAAGGCCATGAACAGAACTTTACATTGACTCTTTCCTGAGCAAAGCTTCACAGTCAAGAAGTAACTTTTCCTTTCTCCCTTCCCTACAACATGTTGTAAAGATAAATATAAGTTTGCCTTCTGGAACCTTGAAGACTTCCCCTAAAAGATTTTAGAACAATCCTGGTTTTACAGTCTCACAATCTATGCCAGTTCAGCAGAGACCATTTACTGGGCATCACTCAGATCTGTGCTCCCTCAAGAATGCCATTTCTTTCTGAGATATTCATCTCTTCTTATTTAGGTTCAACCGAGCCCTTGGCGTCTACACTTTCCTTATTGTTAGTGTCTCAAATTTCATATCAAATGGAAATAATAATATTGGATTTTTTCCCCACCTTAGCAGAGATGCTTTCACTAGTTCTCCATTTAGGTTGATGTTTGACATTATTCAAGATAAAAAAATAAATCTAGCTGTTTATTTTAAGAAGAAAGCTTAGTGTATGTCCTCATCTTTTCTGGTACTCTTGTTTCCATTGCATACTGCAGTCTGTATTTAGCATTGGCAAAATCAGCTATGATTAATAGTGGTGACATTCAAAATGACTCTGATACTTTACTTTCATTTGTAATAATGATTATTGTCTGGAATAAAAATACTTATTTCCTTTCTTTTCAAGAGGTTAGGAGAATTTACTAAAATCAGATGAGAAGTGTGAAAATTAATATTCATTTCTGTTCTACTTTTTGTAGGACATGATTTAACTTTTCTTGAAAGTTTTAAGAAAGTTTATTAATAATAATTTATATTATAGCAGCTTTGTCCCCAGTTTTTTTTTAAGTAAGTAAAAATAATTCCTTTGTCTTAAGATTATTTTGACCAACATTATATGTTTCTGTCTGAACAGACTGTCTTGTTTCACAGGCAATTTTAAGTATTTTGACATAGAATTAAACATATTTTCTTGCATTCCCAATATTGCTGTAGCTTTCATAGTTTTATCTTTAGTTGGCATTTTTATTTTTATTATCCCTTAAACAAGAGTATTTTACATAACAGAAGAGATTAAAATTATCTTTCATGGAAAGCTGTATTAAGTTCCTACATGAATTATGAAATACCTGCTTTTCCTTCTTGACCAATTGTTCTATGATTGATATGCTTAATGTTAATGTCATATGAAAGTCTGAAAGTGTAATCACTATTGAGAAATGAAAAAAGGTAATATTTTCAGATATTGGAAACTGATAGTGGAAACTTTTGATTTGTCTTTCATAGTTTGGAAAGTCGCACAATAAAAATATCAATAAAGTATTTTTTCATGGAAAGAAAAGTTGAATTATTGACTCTTAAGTCTGAGAATTTCTGCCGCTTTTATCTTTAGCTCATTAGATTTACTTTTTTTTTCCTTTCTGTAAAGATGGATATAATGATTTTGTTATCTATGCCAGAAAGAACAGAAGATTCATGAGTTAATCAGAAAATTCTGCCTATTGTTTACCTTCTCATCTCTATCTTGTAATAAGCTTCCTTATTTATACCTTTTGGCATAAGTAGGGAGAGAGAGAGAGAGAGAGAGAGAGAGAGAGAGAGAGAGAGAGAGAGAGAGAAGCTTGCAGGAGTAGTTACTTCCAGAAAACAAATACATTCACTTAGTGGCTACTAGAGTAACTGAGAGTTTTTTTTTTGGTTTTTTTTTTTTTTTGAGTTGGAACATGAACGGACTTTCCAAACTTGTATAAAAGTAACAGCTTGAATATCAAACCCAGAATGAGATGATAGGGTCCTTAAAATTCTTCTTTCCTTTTTTCTAACATGTTTCTTTTCTTATTTTTCATTCCTCCTTGCCATTTATTTAAATGTTTGAAATAGTAACTGTGGTACAGAAGGGCAATTAGAATAACCTACTTGACCAGCATGTGAAATTCAAACCCTGTATTTTCTCTTGAAGGAACTGAGAAAGAAGCCCAGGCGAACTTACATTTGTGAGTTACTATGTGCCGTCTCCTTTGGAAAGGACCTCAGAAGTTAGCCACTCCACAGATGAAGGCATAACTCCCTCAGGGTCACCCACAAAGCTAGCACAGCTGGAACTGGAGTCACATGTCTTGACATTCATGTTAGAGCTGTCTCATCCTGTCTGGTGTCTAAAGCTCAATTGGCGAGTGGGTTGATTATAAGACCTAAATTAGGAATGGCACTCATGACTTTATTTCCTTAGTATGTCTGAGACCATTGACGCCATTGAATGGCCGCTACAACAAAAGTAAAAATACATGTTGCTGTTGTTTGTTTAGTGAGAGGCAGAAAGCAGAATGCCAAAAATTTTATACTATAAATGCTATGTTAGTTCCGCACATGGGAAATTCTCTTCTGAAGTTAAAAAAATATTAACAGTTTGATGAAGACTTCCTGTCTGTGTATGGGGACATAGAACAATAAAAGAAATAAACAAAAGGCTTTGAGAAACTAATGGATGAGAAATAAACCAACAGTAGGTTGTGATTAGAAAGGTATGAGATACAAACATGAGTAGCCTCAGCAGGTCTAATGTCATTCTCACAGAGAATGTCATCTCTGCAGTGAACAACCTCAAATATGTCCCTATGATCCCTGGATTCAACTAGGTATTCTGAATCTGCCAGAAGTAATTATTTTTCCTCGTGGAGAAAGAAGGAAGCAGTGGCTTTGCCTAGATCACTTATTCAATAGTGTCAACGTGGTGCTTGTTCCTAACACTTCCTGAACCTCAAACCACCTGCTGAGCAGAATTATGATGGCAGAACACTCTTGCCTCCCGTTCACATCGGCCCAAGCACCATTCCCAGAAACTGCAAACCAAGTCAAGCAAAGATGCTCCCTGCATTTCACTGGGTATCTCTGATTGTGATTGAATGTTGACTTTCCCGGGTAATACCTTAAATGTTGAGTGTGTGTGGAGGAGAGTAGTCAGGATGGCAATAGATCTCTAAATCACACTGTATGAGGAACGGGTGAGAAAGATTGGCCAGGTAAGGGCAAGAACAGGAAACCAGAAAAGCAAGTGTCCTAGGGAAGCCCTGCTGGGTTGAGGGGAGTTTAGATTCAGTTGGTGTCCTGTGGCAGCAAGAACATGGCCCCAGTTTCTGCAGGCTAGAAATAATACTGACTCAATAGAAGTACTATGCTTTTTTGAAGTAGGGGAGTGAGGGTCAGGACACTTTTCTAGAACATTTACCAGACAAGTGTTAACCTGGTTGGTAGTGCTTCAACTAAAGGTAGATGAGTGGGACCGGCTACTTCACAGGATTTCTTCCTTGGGTGTGATATTGAAGAAGGGGAATTCTAAATTCCCCTCAATTGTGATAATCTGTGATTTCCTCTTTCCCACAGATTTACAAGCGTAGCAGGGACAAGGCCTCCATTTTATTTCCCAGCTTCTTGCCTCCCTCACCCACCACATGCTTCAAACACAATCAAGCCATTGTCTTAACTGGCAAAGGAGTGAGTAAGAATTCACAGGTAAAATCACCGAGCTTTAAAACTGAGTTGTTAGCTTTACAACCGACAGGGATCTTCTTCCTAAAAGACCTCGAAGGTAATAAAGTAAAGTACTTGTTTCGATTTTAGTGATGTTTGACATGTAAATACAATACAATTACATGTAAATACAATGAGTAAACACACATTTGAGTCTGATTACTAAGAAATACCTTGACGTAGGGATGCAGAGCATCACTGAAAGTGATGTAAATTCCCTCTTCCCTCCCCCAGCAGAATCAATATTTTTTTTAATGTGGTTAAGAAAGAGCACAATGGCCAGATACAGCAGCTCACGCATGTCATGTCATCTATTCAGAACAATGAGTCAAGAGGATCATAAGTTGGCGAATAGCCTAAAGTACACAGTAAATTTCAAGGCAGCCTGTTCATCTGATGAGGTCATATATCAAAATAGAACCAAAAAGAGTAGAGTGAGTCTCATTCTCTGGTAAGACTTGACTCCTGTCTCTGAGGCTCTGATTTTTTAACTTCAGCAATCTAACAAATAAACAAAAAATAACAGAACAGTGTACAGAGAGCAGTACACTCAACACAGAGAGAAACATAGGACTATGGCAGAGACTGCAGCCCATGTCTTTGAATTCACTGTGACAGGACATGTCATCGCCAAAAGACAGAGCCAAAGGGTTTCTGAGGGGGATGGAGAAGTTGACAAAGTTTATGCCTTAGGATAAAGCAGACAGTTGGTGTTTGGGCATCATGGGAGGAAAGCAGATGCACATGTCAGAAGTCTGAGAGCACCAAGCAGACAGTTGGTGTTTGGGCATCGTAGGTCCTGGGCATCTGTGGGAGAAGAGCGGATGCGCAAGTCAGATGTCTGATAACATGACATAGCAGACAGGGCAGAACATCTATGGGCTCATTCCAAATTAGAGATTCACATCAAAGTAAGAGGAATGGCCAAGTTTGATTTCTAGCATGGGCTTTCTAATTTGGGTCAACCTAAGCATGGGAGTTTTTACTTATCACTGGGGAAAGTCATCTCCCCTGTTGGGTGGGTGCTACTGGTCTTGCAGGAAAGATGATGTGGGCCTGAGTCCTTTTCTATTCAGTGAACTGTCAAGGGCATAGAGATAGACCTTACTGGAAGAACACAGTTATTCTGATTTGCTTCCTATTCTGTGACAAACACCATTACTGAAAGCAACTTGGGGAGGAAAGAGGTTTATTTGGCTCACAGGCTAAATACAATCCATCTGGAGAGAAGACAAGGCAGGAACTTAAGACAGAAACATGGTAGCAGGAATTAAAGACCATAGAGGAATGGCTGCCTGCTGGCTGGTTGGCTTGTTCCCCATGGTTGGCACATCCTGCTTTTGTATGTACCCTGAAACCACCTGCCCAGGAGTAGCAGTGTTCACAGCGTGCTAGCGCACCTACAGCAACACCCTCGGGTCAATCTGTGGAGGCAATCTTTATCCACTGAGATACCTTCTTCCCAGGTGACTTTAGTCTTCATCAAGTTGACAAGCACAAATTAACAAAAAACACTGGTTTTTCAAGCATAGCCACAACTGTATTGCACACTTGACGTGAAACTCTGACCCAGTATAAGCATGCACTAACATCAGGGTCCACGCTGGGAAATCCAGTCCAGCAGGTGTTGGATATACAGCACTGCAGAGAAATGGCCCTCATTCCAGCTCAGCTCTGCTGCCCTTATTAGAGAGTTGAATACAACTGCCCTTCTTTCATAGTTAACATCTATGAAGTACAAGTAGTGCAGGCAAGAGCATCTATTGTTAGTGCACATCTAAAGCACTCTGGGCAGTCACTAGCATTCAAGAACTTCTCTCATAATTCCTTTGAAATGACATTTCTTCTCTCATTTACTCAAAATAGTAGATCATTGATAAAGTATAGCATTAGTGGCTATGGTTTAGTTTATCATTCAGTTACTCTCTTCCAGTGTTTAAGATGGTTTCATGTGACAAAATATTAAAACATAAGGTATGACCCATATCTTAAAATGGTGTACATGCTTAGGGCAAAAATACCTCCTGGTTATTTTATCATATGATGCAGGTTTCAGGTGTCATCTCCATGATGACGTTATCTTTCATCTTGTGCAAACTATGCTGTTTGGCTCGGGCTTCTTTCTAGAACTGGAGCACTTATGCAGAGAAAACAGCATAAACAGGAGACGGGCAATCACGTCTAATCGGGGATAGCTGTGCTGATTTATGTTCTGTGCTTATTTAATTTTATTTTTTAAATCAACATTGAGAAGGAAAAGTTGAAATATTAATTACCCGTTTACTGCCAATGTAGCGGAAAATGTAATTTATAGTCTACTTGCAGGGCTAAAAAAAAAAAACCCTCTTTGCTTAATTTAGGCACTCAAATTATTCGAATAACATTTTGAATTTGATTATTTGTTTAATTGAAACGTTGCTCTTTCAGTCAGGATTGCTCCTGCGATTCCAGTTTCAGCAATACTAACTACGAGTGTGAAAAGGACCACATGCAGAAGCCACAGGTTGAAACCCATGCGGAACCAGCGTGTGACTGAACCCGACTTATCTGCAGGAAGTGCTCTGTTCATTAGCAGTGATCCCGCCTCAGTCTTGATGTCACTGAAGTGGAGAAAAAAATCCTGGTGACACTTTGCCCCTACAGAGTATCCAAAAGTGAACGTGGGAAACTGAGTCTGGAAGGGACAGCCTCTACTGGAACTCTGGAGCCAGAGGGGCAAGACGGAATATTTAAGGTCGTTCTCCCCTACAGGATGTGTTGGAGGTTATATTAGTTCCTTTTTATTGATGTGAGGAAACAGCATGACTCCAAGCATCTTAAAAGAAAAAAAAAGGGTTTATGTGGGGCTTACAGTATCGGCAGGTTTAGAGTCCATCACCATCTCATCAAGGAAGTATGGCAGCAGGCAGGCATGGTGGCTGGAGCTGGGATCTGAGAGTTCATATCTTGAACCACAAACAGAAAGCAGAGAGAGAGAGAGAGAGAGAGAGAGAGAGAGAGAGAGAGAGAGAGAGAGAGAGAGAATTAAAATGTGTTGACTATGGGGGACATCTCGTTCAAACCATTGCATTGATCATCGTGGACTACAGGAGATTCTGTCTCAAAACACAACAAATCAACAAAAAGATCCCATAAGCAAAGCCTACTGCCTACTCCAGGAGGGAGTTGTGACAAATTTGAAAACTACATAGATGAAATTCAGAAGATATGATGTGACATTCAAGATCAGCACCACAGAAGAAGAGCCTCTGTTTCAACAGTTCCTTCTTCCCGACACAGTAGTGTTTCACAGCTTCCTATCTGTCTAGACATTCACACTCCACAAAACACTGATAATTTTAACACCTTTTTAAACAACAGCCAGTGTTTTTAACCATTCAAAAACAGACACTTATGGCATTTCGTCTGAGTGAACAAACGTTGGAGGAATTTTGACCTCTGTGGCTTTCCTGTTTCAGACTTTGCTATAGTCAACATGCATTGTATTTCTACCCACCTGGAGCATCCCTGTGGTCTGAGTAGCTGATTCTCTTCCCTAACATCCAGACAAAAAACCCCAATAATCTCTCTGTCACTAGAGTTCTGCCTTTAAAAGGAAGTCATGTGGTATTTTGTCATTTTAATATTATCTTTATGATTTAACATAATATTCTTGAGTTCTATTCATGACTAAAATGACCATAAACATATACCATGGAATCATGGAGAAATATTGTTGGGTTAACACTTGGCAATCATTTTCTTGAGTTGTGTACCAAATAGAAGCTTAACTTTATTAGACACAAACAGATTTTCCAATGTGGTGACCAGCATTTTTATATTCCCGTCATCAACTTATGCAAATGGAATACCACATGCATTTACCAATACTGGGCCATGGCAGCTTAGCTTTAGCGGTTCCCATAGGTATGACAGCATTCCATTGCATCTCTGTTTGTGGTACCTTGTTGACAAGTGAGACAGAGGATGTTTCCACAACCATTGTTATCGACAGAGCAGCCTTTCCAAACTCTTCGAACTAATAAGTTTTCTATTTAAATCTAATTGCTTATTGTACTATTTAAGACTTCTTACAACTTCTTCACATAAGCCCATCTACAGACAAACTTGGCCCATCTTTTCCCTTCGTTTCCTTGACTTATGTTCTCAAGAGGAACTATTTTTAATTGTGAAATAATGGCACTGTCATCGCTATTATTTTCAGTCTGAAGAGGCTCTGATCTGGGAGGTTCTGAGGTTCTGAGAAATTACTATAATTCAAAGTTTTCAGTTCATAAAGCCTTCTTTCATTGTGTTTTACAGTTTTCTGTGTACAACACTTTCATGCGTTTGGTGAAGCTAACGTTATTTTTATTTTTCTTCTGTTATTATAAGTGGTGGTAATTTTAAATTTTCATTTCATCTATTCATTGACAATATTTTGACATAGGAATTAATTTTTCTTTTCTTGATTTTGCATATAGACCTCATATCTCCTAATCTTACCAGAGTTACATTTGTTTCCAGTAGATTTCCCGGGTTACTTAAGATTCTTTTTGAAACATTTGATTATCTACAAGTAAGGCTATGTTTCTCCATTTGCAAATTGAATACCATTTCTTTTCTTACTACCTTAGTCTAAGAATACAAACAACACTGAAAGTTACTGCCTGAGCTAAACATCCTGGCCTTCCCAGTTCTTCATCCCAGGAAGAAAGGCTGGATGTACCCACGGTTCATTAGAATTCATCTTTAGTTTGTTATGTATCTGTTTGCTTAGACTATGGTGCTGGGGAAACTCCTTCAGCCAATGGCCTTTGAGATGCTGGACCAAGTTAGGCGTGGCCTTGGTTACTAAAAAACATGCACACACTTGCTCTTTCTCTTGACTGCTGGACTCAGTTGCTGTTCCCTGCTCATGTGAGTCTACCCCTAAATTAAAAACCCTTTATTATACCCCTTTCTGAGCTAGTGTGGGATCACTTTAGCGCATTCATCTACATCCTTCTGGGTTTTTTATTTTTTGTTTGTTTTTACTTTATTCTTTCTTCTATTATGAAGATTTTTTCTGGTTAAGTGGTGGTGTGACCTTCTAGACTATTCCTTTAATCTGAGAAGTTCTATTATTATTTTTTTATGTTAAGAAAGCTGTGCAATCCATGGATCAACCTCACTTGATTGTGATCTATTCTGGCTTCTATGTATCATACTACTGTATTTGCTAATATAGTGTTAAGGAGTTTACATCTACATGCAAATCCAGGGTGTTTGTTTCATTTCAATATTACAGTTCTACAATCCTCATAGTAATATAACATGGAAAGTAGGCCTTCTCTGTTATCCAAAATTGTTCTCTCAGATTAATATTATTCATTCTGCAAGTGTGTGATAGAAATTGTCAATGGGTCATTCTGGTCCTGAAATCTTTTGCATGGATGTATAATACGGAATGTGCCCTTGACCTCTGAGATGAGGAATATGTCTCATAACCATGTTGATATTTACCTGGGAGCCTTGAGAAACAGCCATTAAACAACAAAATTTATAGCGTAGTTTTGGGACTTGTGGCCTCAGCTCTATATTTTTAACTGCTGGAGGCTGAAGGTACCGCTGTAGTCACACTCAACAAAATGCACGTGGCTAACCCTGACCAAAAAAAAAAAAAAAAAAACTCAATAATGGGTTGGGAAGATAGTCCGGAGAATAAATCATTTGCTATACAAGGTTGAGAATCACTGTTAGACTCTCCAGAACCTGAATGAAATTTGGACCTTAGCTTGAGAAGGAAGGGTAAGACAAGAGAATTCTTGGAAACTCCCGTTTAAACGAGCTTGACATACTCAACAGATAAAAAGGAGTCTGTCCCAGGAAGAGTGGACGGTGAAGAGTGGTCCTTAATGTTGTCCTCTGATGCACACGGAACAGAACACCAAAACAGGATTGTCCACAACAAATTCACATACACTCAGCCATGTGTGCACAAATACAAACATACCATTCTCATGTGAAAACGTTCATTTACATACATGCCTCATATATGCATATTGTCATGATTTATAGATACGAATGTAATTATTGGACTTGTGGTTAATATGTTTTATGTATAAGGTCCACTTGTGTTTAACTTTTTCTTTCTTTTCACATCATTTGTATTGTGTGTTAGTAATTCTATGTATCATTCCTATTTCTGTCTGTCTATTTGCTTTACCTGAACTTATATTTTTGTATTGGAAGTATGTTTCTTCTAGGGGACATATATCCTTACTTTGTCCTTTTTTTTTGATATTATTTATTGTTTCTGAGGCCATGCCTTATTACTTTAGATTTCTCATTCATAGTGGTATAAGTGAGAAAAGCTGCATGTTATGCTTCAAAACCTTGTCCTTTATTGCCAATATTTCAGTCATCTTAAATTCCATTTCTGAATGCTTTCTTCTTTAGGAAAACCTTCATCTTCTCCATTATTTTCTAACAAATAATTCTCTATCATATTTTGGAGATTCTAAATGTCATGATATGGAAATTTGGAATGTCTGTATTTTATGAATATTGTTTAACAAAAAATGCCATGTTTATACTTGAACTGCAAATACCATTTGGGCCATTGGTGTTAAATGGAGGTGCCAAGAGACAGAATTTGAGAATCTATGCCTGGATTTTCCCACTAGATGACATTCCAACCTCTACCTTAAGCATGGGTTCCTAAGTTTCAGGGTCCCCATACAGGAAGCCCTTGTGTTGTGTACTTCCCACGCGCTTTAGTCTCTATCTCCTGCTGCTGGTTGTTGACCTCACATTATACGTGATTGGATTTAGTCTGGGGTTTGCTGGCTATGGCAATCTGAAAGTGGAGTACAATAGCATTTGCTTCGTTTAAACATATGATCACCTTTAGTTGAACTGGGGAAATTGGGGTTCCCTGAGAGTAATCTTTTCTGTGTCCCAAAGATTTATTTTTCCGTGTATGAATATTGGTGTGCATATTCGTCTATGCATCACAAACATAGCTAGTACTCATGGAAATCAGAGTGGAGATTGGATTCTCCGGAACTAGAGTTATAGGGGTTTTTGAACTGCTATGTGGGTCCTGGGAATTCAACCTAGGTCCTCTACAAGAGCAACCAGTGCATTTAACAAATGAACTATCTCTATGCCTCCATCTTAAGGATTCTTGAAATCCATGTCTTCAGAGTTAACTTTTCCTTCCTCTGCTCTCCTACAACACTTTGCTCACATACATCCTTTAGGGGGGTGTTTCCTGCCGCAACTTGTTCCCCTACATCATATCGTTTAATAATTGTATGATGCATTTTTTTAATAAATGAAGACTCCATTCTAGTACCCATTGTTTGTATTCGGGTGTGACTAGTTCAGAAATAGCCATTTTCTGCTTTTCATGAATTGTCTATATTGTGAAATGGGCTCTCTATACACTAGATATTGATAATGGCACTTCTGCTTCTGCCAAAATGAGTATAAAAAGAGCAGTTTGTGCTGCTGGTGTTGCTTCTGGCTGGAACCTTTAGATTTTTCATTTCTCTTTTGCTCCCTTCTGCTGCCCCAATCTCTGCTACCTCAACATCTTTGCAGTACCCAAGTTTAGGGCCTGTTTCATTATTGCAAGGGTATGAAACCATACAAACCTACATGGAATCAACTATAAAGTAACTCTTCAGGGATTTGACTCATGGAAATAGGCTCCAAACCTAGTTTCCTGATCGTGTGGAATAAACATTTTCACTGCACACATGCACGCGCACACACACACACACACACACACACACACACACACACACACACACACCTGTCTATGTCCAAAGGTTTTTTTCCATGTAATAAATGGATTTAGTATTAAAATTAGCAAAATCATGTCTTAATGTCAGGATGATATTCTAAACAATTGAATAATAAATCTCATTCTTGTGTATAGATAGGTCCTACTATGCACAGATAATCATTAGAAGAAGGCTTATCCACCAGTTCTCATGGAACTTGATAAGGAAACTTGTCATAAATTAAAATAAATGAGCACATGAACACATAATAAATACCGGATAGATTGGTAATTTATCTAATTTGGCATTTAAATGAATCTTTGTTCTGTCTCTCTGTATATCATCTATCTATCCATCCATCCATGTATTTTTGCACAGGTTGAACAGGAAACTCATTAAGAAATACTGTATGTTGGAGTATGGAACATTCTTTGATTTGCCTTTTATTTTTCAAATAATGAATTTGGGGATCCTTTTTCTCAGAGAAGTTCTCATATGATCTCAGCTGACCTTGAACTCGTCATCCTTCTACCTTCTCCTCCAAGTGTTGGCATTACAGATCCATACAACCACTTCTGGTGCTTTTTTATAAAAAAATATTCAATAGTGATGAATTCTCTGTTGACTGATCTACTGGAGACACTTGTGCTTTCATGAACTGAAAAGTTGCTGCCAAAAATCCTCTCTGTTATTCCTGGCTTTTGAGAGCATCAAGGCCCATGTAGCATGCGGGGCATTATTTTTGCGTTCTCTTCCCATGGAAGGATCTAGCTGGCATTTGCACAACTGTCCAACCCCACAATTCACTCTAGATTCCATTCTGTGCTTCCCTTCAGACATATTTCTGTCATTTCACAGGTAACAGGATAATACTAGAGAGGAGGGCTGAGCCTATGCGTCGTTAACAAAGATGAACAATGACCATCAGGGAGGTCTCCACTCCTATACTGAACTTGCTCTTTCATGGGTAACCTGTATTCTTCACTTCTGGTTAATACCCTTCCCTTCCTTCAGCAACCATTTTTACATTTAGCCCCTTTTCATTAATCTGCAAAGGTAATACAAATGTCTAGTCAAACCCCTGTTTGAAATAGTCTAATTAATTTACACCTTATGCACAGTTTCCCATAATACTTCTTGTGATTACAAGAAGCAATTTTGAAAATTCTATATTCAGGCAAAGTATAAGTGACACAGAGTTTATTTTGGTTTTTACTAGTGGAGAAATTGAGACAACAGTCTGGAGTGCTGAAGAACCTAAATCCAAGGGTATAAAACATAATCAGGATCTGGAGGGTGGCTCTATCAGTGAAAGTACTTGATATACAAGCACAGAGAATGGAGTCCTGATCCCCCAAACTTATGGAAAATATTAGTCATAATGACACCCATCTGTAAGCCTGGTGCTGGGGAAGTGGTGATAGGCAGGCCCAACCAGTGGTGATCAACAGCTTCAGTAAGAGACCCTGTCTCAAAAAACAACCTGGTTTTGGCATAAAAACAGACAGGAAGACCAATGGCACCCAATTGAAGACATGAATATCAATCCACACACCTCCAAACTTCTGATTTTTGACAAAGAAGCAAAAAATATAGAATGGAAAAAAAAGAAAGGATATTCAACAAATGGTTCTGGCATAACTGGATATCAACATGTAGAAGAATGAAAATAAATCCATATCCATCACCATGCACAAAACACAAGTCCAAATGTATCAAAGACCTCAACATAAAGCCAACCATCCTGAAGAGAAAGTGGGAAGTACACTTGAACACATTGGCACAGGAGACCACTTCCTAAATATAACCCCAGTAGCATAGACACTGAGAGAATCAATTAATAAATGGGCCCTCCTGAAACTGAAAAGCTTCTGTAAAGCAAAAGACATGGCCAACAAGACAAAATGACAGCCTACAGAATGGGAAAAGATTGTCATTAACCTCACATCAGACAGAGGGCTGATCTCCAAAATATACAAAGGACTCAAGAAATTGGTCATCAGAAGAACAAACGATCCAATAAAAAAATGGGGTGCAGACCTAAATAGAGAACTCTGAGCAAAGGATTCTAAAATGACTGAAAGACACTTAAGCAAATGCTGAAAAATCTTCAGCCATCAGAGAAATGCAAGTCAAAACAACTCTGATATTCCATCTTTACACCTGTAAAATAGGCCAACATCGAAAACACTGATGACAACTTATGCTGGAGAGGATGTTGGGTAAAGGGAACATTACTGCATTGCTGGTGGGAGTGCAAACTGGTACAGCCACTTTGGATACAGCTATTTCTCTGAAAATTAGGAAATATCCTACCTCAAGACCCAGAAATACCACTGTTGGCATATACCTAAAGGACGCTTAATCGTACCATAAGGACATGTGCTCAACTATGTTCATAGGAGCATTGTTTGTCATAGTCAGAACCTGGAAACAACCTAAATGCCTCTTGGCCAAAGAATGAATGAGGAAAATGTGGTACATTTACACAATGGTGTACTACACAGCAGAAAAAAAAAATGACATCTTGAAATTTGTGGGCAAATGGATAGATCTAGAAAACATCATATTGAGTGAGTTTACCCAGACTCGGAAAGACAAATATAATATGTACTCACTCATAAGTGGCTTTTAGACATAAAGCAAAGAAAAACCAGCCTGCAATTCACAATCCCAGAAAACCTAGACAACAATGAGGACCCTAAGAGAGACATACATGGGTCTAATCTACATGGGAAGTAGCAAAAGACAAGATCTCCTGAGTAAATTGGGAGCATGGAGACCATGGGAGAGGGTTAAAGAAGAGGGAAGAGATAGGGAAGGGAACAGAGAAAAATATATAGCTCAGTACAAATCGATTTTATTTTATTTTATTATTATTTTTTTGTTTTGTTTTGTTTTTTGAGACAGGGTTTCTCTGTGGTTTTGGAGCCTGTGCTGGAACTAGCTCTTGTAGACCAGGCTGGTCTCGAACTTACAGAGATCCGCCTGCCTCTGCCTCCCGAGTGCTGGGATTAAAGGCGTGCGCCACCACTGCCCGGCTACAAATCAATTTTAAAAATTAAAAAAATACAAGGTCGATAGTGATAGAAGAAGACATCTAGTATCAACCTCTGGCCTGCACACACACACACACACACACACACACTCACACACACACACACACACACTCACACACACACTCACACCAGACACACAACACACACTCACACACACACTCACACACACTCTCACACTCACACACACACTCACACACACAGACACTCACACACACACACACACACACACACACACACACACACACACACAGAGTGGGGAAGAGAACAGCTATAGAAACAAACAACAACAAAAGCCCCAGGTGTTCCTTATTCTTGCTATGTTTTCTAAATTTTAATTTGGTTAAAGCTAGGGAGAAATTTTCAATCTGTTGCTATTTTGCCCCCAGCACTGTTATGACATCTAGAGAAGATCAGACAAAGGCCACATCATTTTTTTTTTGTTGTTGTTGTTTTTTGATTTTTGTGTGTTTACACACAGTGACCTTTTCAAAGTCAAGAGTCGTATTTGTGGAAGAAGATGGAGATTATTCCTCCCCTTCAGCTCTGACTCCCAGTTTGACTGATGCCTTGACTATGGATGGAGAAACTTCTTCTCAACACCTTGGAGCTCTGGAACTCATCTTTGGAACAGAACAGAGCTTATCTGATACATTCTCCTGATGAGCAATCGGAAGTTCTATAAGGTAGTTGCCCAACCAAGACTGCAAGCAGTCATGACAGAAACATTTACACTACAAAACAACTGTTTTATTTATTTTTTAAAATATTTTATTTTCTGAGAGTTGATTTTTTTTGTAGCTAACTTCTTTTTTTTATAAGTTTTACATATTTTTAGGTGCATTGATATCTTGTCTGTGTGCATATCTGTGCAAGAATGCCAGCTCTTCTGGGGTTACATGACAGTTATGAACTGTCTTGTTTTTTTTTTTTTTTTTTTTTTGAGACAGGGTTTCTCTGTGGCTTTGGAGCCTGTCCTGGAACTAGCTCTGTAGACCAGGCTGGTCTCGAACTCACAGAGATCCGCCTGCCTCTGCCTCCCGAGTGCTGGGATTAAAGGCGTGTGCCACCATCGCCCAGCTGACAGTTATGAACTGTCATATGAGTGCTGGGAATTGAACCCGTGTCCTATGGAAGAGCAGACAGTGTTCTTAACTGCTGAGCCATCTCTCCAGCCTGCCTAGTTCACTTCTGTTTTTTTTTTTTTTTCCTTTTGGAAGCTGTGACACGGCAGCACAATTGAGGTGTTACATTTTGTTGTGAGTCTGCACTTGTACGCTAGATGACACCCATGAGTGTGAGTGCACATTTGTTCACACCTGTGGATCCTAGAGGCTCATGTCGGTGGCTTTCTTGATTGCTCTCCACCTTAAGTAGAGACAGGATTTCTCAGCTGAACCCAGAGTTCTCTGATTCAGCTAGTTTAGCTGCCCAGTGTGGTCTCAGAATACTATAGCTGCCTCCCAAACACTGGGATTACGGATGGGCTGCCATGCCACACAGTCTTTTGTTGTTGTTGCTGTTGTTGTTGTTGTTGTTTTAGCTCACTTCTTAAAGCGTGCTGATGGAAAAGAAATCCAAGCATCAAGAGCTGCTCGTTCCTGCCAAAGCATCCTTTGCAGACCTTCCTCCAGGTGCTCCTCTCTGCTTGATTCTCAAGTCTCTGCTCAAATGACAGAAGACATGGAGTTATATCTTGTGAGCAGACTGTGCTAACTTGCACGGGATCCTCCAGCTTGCCACCAACTTAACAGGACCCACCAGACTCTGTGATCCTAGGAATCCTATAAGAAACACAACAGACTGACAATAACTGTCCCCAGTGGAGGGGAAATACTCCCAAATCCTTGTCACCTGAGGTCATAGTAAAACCTATCCTGTTTCTAGTCCATTGTCTCATCTTTTCTGGACATTGTAATAGTATTTTGTGTAAAGAATGGGACAGATTGAAATTTTCTCCCTAGTTTTAGCCAAACTGAAAGTCAATTAACTTCTGCATTTTTATGGGGGCTGCACATTTTCTCTTCATACACAACCATGTAGACCAGATACCATCATTTCCCTCCTGAAACTAAACACTGACTAGCTCAATAAACAGGTAATAATACCTACTACATAAACATCAAAACTGTAGATAGGATCCCCAAACACTCAGTCCGAAAGTAACATACGTGTAAAACGTTAGCTGATGTTTAAGCATGAAGACAGAGACCATACACAATCTCACAGACCTCTTTTAGTAAATTTCTAGCGCCTCACTTTATATCAAAGACCCCAAATCATCCTCATTTTACCAGTTTTTTTATGCATTATTATTTTTCATGCCTGTTCCCTGTTTTCCACAACTATCTTGGTTATGGTTCCTTTGGTGTGATAAACACAATGACTGACAGGAAAAGATTTGTTCCAGCTTAGTGCTTATATCTAGTCTATCATGAAGGGAAGTCAGGGCAGGATCTCAAGGTGGGATCCTAGAGGCAGGAACTAATAGACAAACACTGCTTACTGGTCTGATTTCCAGGGCTTATTCACCCTGTTTTCTTTCAGCAGCTACCTGATCGGGGTGGCACCTCCCTCATCAATCCTTAGTCAAGAAAATCCATCACCTGTTTTCCCTCAGGCCAATCTAGAAGAGGGATTTTCTCCAATAACTTCCCACTTTCCATGTGTCTCAAGCCTTTTACAGTTATCACAAAACTAACCAAGACATCAAACAACCATTTCCTTTCTTTTACCCTGGCTTTACACCTAGGCATCTTTCTCTGCCTTTCATTCTTTCTGACTCAATAACAGCACCCTCCCTGAGCTTCTCTAGGTTAGGGAATGCTTCCATTGCACACACCAGTAGCATATAAATGTGGACACAAAAGACCTTCTTTTTCAGTAGTAGGAGAGGGGTCATTGTATGGCTTTATGATGATATTTTTGAGAATATGATTTCAGTTACTTATTTTTTTCTGATGATGCTAAAACATAGGACTTCATATATGCTAGTCAAGATCACTAACACTGATCATATATACCCTCAGTCTCATAAGATTTTCTTAAAATGTCCTGGTTTATCACGCCAGGACAAGGTTAGCTAATAATTGGAATAAAAAACTACTAATCCTTCATTCTCGCTGGCCAATGGAATATGTTCTATATTGCATGCTTAACACTCATGTGTTGAATATAAAGAATGTAGAGGTATCCAAAAAGACATCTGCATAGTTAGCTCTATAGTAAAAAATAGACAATATATTAATATATTTATACCTTGTAGTCTAAATGCTGTTTCTACAGATGAGAAATACCCTGTGCTTAAATGGAATCTTTAAAACATCTAAAAGAAAATTATGTCTATTTTCCTTGTGTGTGTGTGAGTGTGTGAGTGTGTGTGAGTGAGTGTGTGTGAGTGTGTGTGAGTGTGTGTGTGTGATGATGGTTAAAGTAAGGAAGAAAAAAAATGTGGCTGAATTGTGCTTTCCTGCAGCAGACACTCATAACACACTGCAGAGTTATTATGGATGTGACTGGTTAGGTCCCAGCGATTGTCCCAGCTAAGTGGTCATTGCTCAAGTCCGACTATTGCTTACAGGTTGAGTTGCTTTGAGGTTTTTAATTCACTAGAGGGAGCTTGCAGGTAGGAGTGATGCAGTTCCCACACGAGGAAGATTGATTGCATTCATTCAATTCCCACAGCTTGAAAAATACTTTCTATTTATTTTATTCAGGAGCTTGTTGTAACATATCCCAGAGTCGCCCAGTCATTTTTTTCCACTAGTGAAAAGTCTAATTTTCCTTTCCATTTTTTATTCTTCCATGCAATTCACTCGATCCCCGTAGTACTCTACCATGCTACCGCACTGAACTTTGTAAGGTTTTTATCTGGTTTCATCACCCATATTTCTTTTGTCTCAGAGAATGGCCAGTAAAAGTGTTAATCCCTCAGGGTTATCTACTTGTCTCATCTTTGAGTGATGGAAAGTTTCTCCAGAATATTCAATTGCTATTTGAACAGTAAGAGGAAAAAAAGAACAGCAACAATAACACAATTTCCTTTGCCACAAATCTGATATCCTTGCTCTGCTACTTTACCAATTATCTGTGGAGTGCAGGGCACGTGTTTCCCAGCCTTGCGTTTGACAGAACATGCAAGTAGGTGAGTGTCTTAGGGTTTCATTGTTGTGAAACAACACCATGGCCATGGTCGTGATTAAGAAGGAAAGCATTTAATTGGGGGCAGGCTTACCTACTTTTTAGTGGTTTTTAGTTCATACCTTCATGGTGACCTACTGACAGACATGGTGCTGGAGAAGGAGCTGAGAGATCTATATCTGCATCAGTAGGCAACAGAAAGAGAGAGTGACACTGGGCCTGGCGTGAGCATATGAAAGTCTAAAGCCCACCCTGAATGACGCACTTCTTCCAACAGGCCACACCTACTCCAACAAAGCCACATCTTCTAAGACTGTGACTCCCCATGAGTCTATGGGGACCACTTTCACTCAAACCACCATAGCGAGATTTCAAATGAGATGAATGGGTATAATTTTACAAGAACTAGTCACCTGTTCACCTTAAGCCAAAGTGATGTCAGAAGTGCAGGTCTCAATCACAAAAGGTTCTATTTGAATATGTGTTTGTTTCATGAGTGCTAAAACAACTCGTGTTGAAAGAATATGGAGTTCTTGAAAGGTTGTTAAAATTTGTTATCCCTCCCCATATTCCGTCCCCTTCCTCTGCCCTGAGCTCCCATCTCTCACACCTGTATTTTTTTTTAATCTGAATAACAAGGTTGACAAAATTAAGAGATAAGGGTGGATCTCAGTGGTTTAAAGGGTTAAAGAGAATAGTGGAACAGGAAATATTAAGTAAAAAATAGGGGTTAATATCATGCTTATTGGGGGTAACTGCCCATGGCTAAACAGTATTTAGCCACTAAAAAATGTTCTTGAAAAAAAAATGATGCATGTTGATTGACAAAATAAATTACCAGTTGCTGGAGAAAAAATTTTCACATTCTCCAGGACTGACTAAAGAATGCTAGGATCAACTAGTACTTACTCCTGGCCTATTAAAATTCTTCTCATAGACGTTTCTACCGTTCTCGTTTTATGAATCCGCAGCAGAGTCACAAATGAGAAACACGGGCAATGTGCAAGGCAATTTGGAATTAGCAGGCAGTCATTTGAAAAGTTGGTTTAAAAAAAAAAAAAACTTATGGTCCCATTAATGTAATGTGGTGTGAAAGGACTCTCTCAAGCATTTTTGCTTCATATAAAATCGTGCAGTGCACACGTGGGCTTTTCAGAGACAAGAGAAGGGAAATGAAGCCGGTGTGTTCACAGGAAGATGTCTCAGGGTTCAAGGACTATGAATCATTTATTTAGTGTTGAGCTCTAATAAAACATCCTTATGAAAATGAAAACGTGTTCCATTACCAGAGATATTTTAGATCTGATAGCAAACATGTTTTCTCATATTTATCTAGCATATGCATCACATATGTTTTGCCATAAATATTGAGGCATAGAAAAATAAATACTGTCCAACCAGACACATTTAATCTGCACAGTGTTGTGCACGAGATGCATGCATAATAAACAAATGAGAAGCATATTGTATTATTCCCTTAGCATGCAATGCCTGTTATAATAATGACTTGTGTATCTCTTGTCCCCTAACAATGTCAATTAAAGAAAAATTATATAAAAACCCCTCCTCTTTTTTTGTGGTTCAAGGAGGCTAACCCAGGGCATTTAGTAAAGGGCTCTACTACCAAGCTATACTCCCAAACCCATAAACTTTTTTTAAAATAGAGAATTCATATGACCTGTGCACTTCTGCATTTTCATTTTGAAAAGTAGAGCTTGATGGAATTCCCTTATTACAGGTAATACGATATATTGAGTCAAGAGATATGCCTTGATATTTAGCAGTCTCGGAGTTAAAGCTACAGGATCGATAAGAAGAAAATCCAATGGAGCGCACCATTTGTTAATGCAAACCAACGTGAAAGAGAAGCTCAATGCCGATGCACAAGACACTTTATGAAGAAAATAAAGGGGTTTATTTGCATGCCGACAAAATATGGAAACTCGGTAGCAGCTTTTCATGCTGCTTTAGGCTTTCTGGGAACTTCAGTGGAGCGACTTTACCCAAATATTTGTAGAAGTCCAAAGATGAGCTTTTCTTTGTCTTTAGACACCAGCTTGTCATGGGATTTAACCTCAAATTAAGTGCACCGCAAACCTGAGGGGCCCATGAGGTCTTCTGCAAATGGCAGCCAGCAAGGATCTTGAGATTTCATTTGACAGTGGCATATGAAAAGGACCTAAGCCAAAACCTTCAAGCGAACAGGCCTCCAAACTACTTTATTGTGCTTTTCCCCATATACTATCATTTTTTAAAATTTAGAACATTTCATATAAGGAGGATTTTATGTTTTCTATTAGTAACTTGGGCAGTAATATCATGTCAACTAGATGCTGGACTTTCTGCAAGGCAGCATATCAGACAATGTGGCTAATAATTTTATCAAAATAATATCATAAAATCATATCATCTATCATGATGGTAGATGTCCCTTTCATATTTACACATGTTTGCAGTGCCTAAATTAAGTATATCCAGTTCCATGCGAGGATGTAATTAAAACCTAATAAAAGATCACTAAAACAGTCTTCTGTGAGTGTTTATGGAAGAAGCAGAATTCAAGGCTCTCTCCTGGGAAGCTGTGGCCTGCAGTCCCTATTCCTCTAATAAAGATAAATGTCAGATTTGTCTCTTCGTGCAACTCCATGTACCAGTCTGAGTACTAGCAATAGTAACACATCTTCCAATAGTAAGAAACGGAATTAATATGAGAAAAGCAAATTACTGACTTTGGTATTTTAAAACATGCCACGCCCGATCTAGTGGTTGAATGTGAAACTGCTTTTCCGTATTTTGGAATTCAGGAGCAGTAACATAGAGGCAAACCAAGAAGGGCGGCTCTGGGAAATGGGTTTTGGCCTTTGCTCATCTATATAGGTATCATTTTTTAAGGTTTATTTATGTGTGTGTGTTTTGCCTGCTTGTTTGTATGTGCACCATAGATATGTGCCCGGGGCTAGGGAGGTAGGAAGACAGGGTCGGATACCTTGGAACTGGAGTTTTGAATGTTTATGAAACATCCCCATGGGTGCTGGGAACTGAACCTGGGTCCTCTGCACGAATAACCAACGCTCCTAATTCTAGGGATGGCTGCAGCCTCCAATCACACCATGTTTTAAGTTTATTGATTGTTATAAAGAAACTTTATTGCCTACATATACTTAACTTAAATGATAACCCATTGTTCACCTGATCTTCAGCAAATTTTTATTGTTCTTATATTTATAAAAAATATAACTTTTAAGTGAATGCTGGTCCTGGGGGTTAGCTAAGTGACTTCAAACTCTGATCATTCCAGAATTTTTCTTCAAGGAGGGCCTACAATTCTATTGAATATATTTTTTTAATTCATTGATTATAACTCCTAATGTATGCATTGAAGATTATGTTTTTCTCGAGGAATCTTTAATACCTAGGTCTTTGTCACTGATTTATCCTAAAATCTATAGTGTAAGGAGAATAAATCTCAAAACCCTAGATCTACTCTTTCAAAATTAACTAATAAGTTTAACAACACATTTCACATATATTAATGCCAAATTCTGAATTGAAGGATGGTTTGGCTTGAGATGTACCACACTGTACCAGCCTAGCCCATTTTGACCAAGTCCTGGCATATCCTGTTTTGTTTACTAAGAGATGATAAATTGGAGAATTGTTTTCTGAGCATAGTTTAGACTTCGAGCTTTTGCCAGGTCCAGGTTGTACAAATATACAGAAGGGATTCTGCCTTCACACATCTTTAATTTTTATGAGTTTTCGCTTGCCAAAGCAGAGAGGGCCTTTATAATCAACCTAACTCTGGCAGGAAACTTTGACATGTTGAGTGAAAGGCTGTCCCATGTTAATAACGGTTTTGAAAGAAATCAGAGAAGTTAATCATGTGTGGACACAGGGTTAAGAAGCAATGTAACAGACTATTAAGCTTAATATAGATATGTGATATAAGCATATGCAGACAGCCATTAGCATAAATTCACGTTACAGAAGAGCAGCGCGGTGTGTTCTCCACGGATTTATAATCTTTGTGAGGGCCAGGATGGAGATCAGCAGAGAAGGTAGCGGGTCAGGGATCCTGTAGACAGGTCTTGGATCCGGTTGATAAAACGGCTGCAAATGATAAGCACATTAATTTGGCATTGTGCTATCGCCTGAGAGATTATTCTGTGGACATGTCAAGAGAAGGGGTCAGTCACAGTCAAATCCTGTGCAGTTTCCGGTGGTGTCTGCTTGAGGAAAAGCCACCATCACTTGACTACAAGGGCCTTTTGGGAATGTTGACTGTCATCCTGCTAATGCTGAGTCACTTCAAGGCAAGAGTTTACACTATTTATTACGTTTGTGGAGAAATCTTGCCCAAGTAACTGTAGAGGTGCCATAAAGACTAAAATAGTCACACACAATCTAATATGAATGGAATGTACAACTATAAAGAAAACAGATTCCAATCATTGCCCTATTTATAAGCAAATTCTTCTAGAGCTCTGCCTTCCAAACTGGAAAAAGAAATTCTTCTGTAAATTTCAATCAAAGCACACTTAGGAGATTTTCCTAACTTGTTTTTAGGATGTTCTTTGTCAGATTATTGATTCTTGATTTTTTTGGGGGAGGGGGTTATGCCATAATTAATATTTCTTAGAATGGGAATCTTCTGTTAAGGGTTTAGCTGCAACCCAGATAATAGCAATAGGTTATTTTTGCTTTTTCTCAAAAGTAAAACTTATCCAGAATAAATAAAATAACAATATGTTCACTCAGTCTTAATCCCTTCTCTTGCTTGCATTCTATCTTTATTTCAGTGACCCAAATTTCTAGTGCTTTCCACAGCGTCATAGGAAGGACTTCTCTCATTTCTTTTCAGAGACGTTCTAAGTACACTAATATGTCCCTTGTGTTTCCTAGGCCCTGACCAGACACTGTGTCACATCCCAAGCCTAGCTTTCTCTTTCTGATTATAAATAACATCCCTTTCTCTTGCTGACTCCTGAATGTATTCATTCTTGCCTAATTTCTTAGGTTAAAAACAGAACAAAACCCATGAGCCAGCAAAGGGACTTAGAAAGAAGAATGGGGGAGGACAGCAAGAGGAGGGAAACAAGGATAAGCGAAATGTCCGGGAAACAGGAAGCAGAATGTATTGTTTACATGCGTGAAACTGTCAAAAATAAAAACCTAATCAATGAAAAAGAAGACTGTGAGTAGCAGCGCTGACAGAGGACAAGGCATGACAGCGAAAGAACAGTGTTGGGGGAAGAAAACTCTTTGTTTTAAGCAAAGAGTACCATGAATACCTTTGAGGATTTCAGTAGAAAGAAATGGTGCCAGTTATGGTACCGGAAAGATATCCTAAGAGACATGTACAAGCCAGGCACTCGGCTGTGTGCTGTGAGTGTCCTGGGCCATTCAGCCTTCACCACCGACCATTATCCCCAGCCTACTGATCTCAAAGACAAAACAAACAAACAAAGAAACCCAAACCAAGCAAACAAACAAAATCGCCGCAGTTTAAGAAACATAAGTGACTAATACGAATGAAATTTGCTCATCTCCACTCATTCCAAATCGTGGATGAGGACGTCCGAATCGTAGACGAGGACGTCCAAATCGCAATTCTAGACCACACTTAACGCTTCCCCTTCCCCACTGCAAGCAGCTGAGCGCAGAAGGACAACCGAATTGAGACACAAGATAAGGTGTCTGCAAAGATAAGCTGCTAATGAAGGCAAAAGCTGGGATTGGCACGAAGGTGAAGGTTGATGCTCATTCTCGGGCGGAGACTTGGAGAGGCTGAAAGATGCAACATGAGTTTTTCATTGATTTCCCGCGAAAGGATTATGAGAGTGACAGTTGTTGCCTAACAATTTAGAGTCTAAAAAGATGGAGGAATTCTGTGATTGGAAACTGCATAGAAAATAGTAGCAACTGAATCTAGTTAACAGCGATTTAGAATAAGGATGGCGGTGTGTCTGTATATGTAGTTGTGAGTCCCAAACAGGAGGTGAAGTGGAAAAACAAGGGGAACCCCATCAGCTCAAGTGCAACTGGCCATGTCTGTCTTTGCAAAACTTTCCAATGGAATCAGCTCAGCAGCTTCATCATTTTCTCATTATTGTGGCTACACATGTAGTGTTCTCCCAGTTCTGATATGAACATAGACGGTCAAAAGGGGGGGGGGGAAGAAGAAGGGAAAAGTGTGGTTGGGGTATAAAATAAATAAATTAAATTTAAAAGAGAGAACAAACCAATTGTTTGAACATCTCAGTCTGTGGAACTCTGTAGCATTCCTATCCCCCCCCCACCTCTACCCTCCATCCCCCCTTTTCTTTTTTGACTTTTAGAGACCAGGTTTCTCTGTAGCTTTGGAGCCTGTCCTGGAACTAGCTCTTGTGGACCAGGCTGGCCCTGAACTCACAGATATCCTGCCTTTGCCTCTAGAGTGCTGGGATTAAAGGTGTGCACAACCACTGCCTGGCTTCCTTTTTAAAAGTTTTAATGGGCCTTTTTCTGGTTGTGATGGGCAGGGCTGTATAGCCAAGGGCTCAGAAACACCAGCTTCCTTGTGCTGTGCAGGAGGCTCCAGGGAAAACAGAAGGCGCCTTTTAGTAACTTTGCTGCTGGGTAATGAAAAGCAGTAACCCTGTCCATCTTTTCCTGGGTTCTTCCCTTCTTTATACTGACCTACTGACAATCCCAAGTTTACTTCCTTTCTCTTTGCTCTTTTTGTTTTGTCCTTTTGTTTTTGTTTTTGCTCTAATGTCCCATGTTACCCAGGCTGGCCTCAAGCTCAATATGGGTTGACACAGCTACTGATTCTCCTGCTTCTACCTCCTATGTGCTGGGACCGCAGGCACTTAAATACCAATGCATGTGGCTTATGTGATGTGAGGATCGAATTCAAGGCTTTGTTCATGGCAAGTAAGTGTGCTCTACCTAGTGGGCTGCATATCTATCTCCAGCCTCTCTCAGTCTAGAATTTCTTAATTCCTTGTGCTGCCCCATAATGTGTGTGTGTGTGTGTGTGTGTGTGTGTGTGTGTGTTTGTTTTCCAAGTGGTTCTTCCTTATCCTCTGGCAACCTATTATCGCGAGATTAGAATCAGGGAACACTGCTTAAAGGTGTCAATTTGAAAGTATCTATTATTCTAATTGAAACTTCACTGTAGGCAAAAGAACAATTACAATTTAACTCTCAGAGGTCCTTAAGGTCTCTAGCCCTTCCCTGCTAGCTCTGACTGTATTACTGAGAAGCATCAGGCTACTCTGGTCTAGAGAGGTGTGTAGTGGCCATGCTGCGCCCAAACTTGGGTGTATGCATTTGTATCATTCCACAATGTCAAAGTTTAATGAATAGCAATGAACTCCAAAGATACAAGGGTGGCATCCAAAGCAATTTGCCAACTATTGCTGTTTCCGTTGATAACCCAAACTTCACTAGCCCAGTGTGAAATTCTAGGGCCTGATTTTCCTGACATCATCTGATCTGCCCCTCTGTTCTGATCGGCCCGATTTACACTGACAAAGGTATGGAGTGGCTCCCTTCTGACTTTTGGTGGGAATCTTGTGTTTTAGTCTGTACATCATGGATGTTGCTGGACAGAATGCGTTACATATGTGTCCTCCAGGGTTCAGAGTTATTCCCCTTCCTAGGGGTTTTATGGTTGCTTTGTTTTTCTCTTTAATATGCATGTGTGTTTTGTCTGTATATATGTCTGCTCACCACTCAACTACCTGTGCCTGTGGAAGCCAAAGGAGGATGGTGGATTGCCTGGAACTGGGGTTATAGTTTGTGGTGAGTTTCCATGTGCATGCTGGGATTCCAACCCCAGTCTTTGAGCAGAGGAGCTAGCACTCTCAGCCATTGAGCCTTCTCCCTGGATGCTGAGTTTCTGGAGCTTTTACATGAGATATAAAATAGCAGCAATGTGACTTGAATGGCTTATGCCTGCAAGGTATGATGGCTTATGCCTTAGGCACGGAGGCCCAGCCTCATGGTGACAAATTAAATACTCCTTTTCAGAAATATGTGGGGAATTTCTCAAGGGCATCTGGATAATGGGAGAAAGAGAAACTATTACTTAAACAAATACCACCCCCTCAGCAACATTCCACAAAGGGCCAACAGTGGTCAGAGTTGGAGGAAAACAGAACAGGTCGATTCGGAGGGTGAATAAACACAGAGCAATTCCCTGAGAAATCTGAACCTAATCTACATCGTCACATTTCCATCCCCCCCCCGATTATTTATAGGAATTGAGATTGTTTTTAAAAAAAAAGAGAGAGACAGAGCCCTCCCCATCCCAAATCTAATTCTTTCAATGCAGTTGAAAATGATTTGCATATTGCAATTTAATCAAACCCTGCGGGGGTCCTCAGTGGCCAAGCAATCAATGGGTTAAGTTAGATCACTGACATGTGTTCCCTGACCCCAGGATGCTTCATCAAATGTACTCATTACTGACTGAGCAAGAGAATGAACAGTTCTGAGTTCCAGCTTAAGCACTGATGGGATTGTGTGTAAGCGCGAATGCGGTGGAGGTATTTAAATTTTGATTTTTGTAATGGGCTTTGACATGTTTCATTTCCTCTGAGGGAACACTTGAGACCTCTGAAAGTAAATGTTGCTAAAAAGTCATCAAGGCAGAATATTAAAATGCCATCAAAGGAAATTTCACTAATGCAATCCAGCTCCAGCAGCAGGTAGTGGAGCGAAAAGGGGAGTGTCAAAGGTCCCGGTTCTTTTAGCGAAACATGATTTGTTCCTCTTCACTGGATGTTTCTCCAAATAAATTATTTAAAGTCTTATTTCTTCTCTCTCCTAAGCCTCTTAAAGTTCAGATGTACTGAGAGGCAGTAGGAGAGAGAGGCAAGGGAGGAATGAGGGGGAAGACATCAGGAAAACGGTGGGTGGTGAGAGAGGCCTTCGCCTTGGCTCCTGGTTTTCATGATTCTACAGATTCTGTCCAGGTGTGTGGTCAGGTGAGAGCTCAGCTAGCAGCAAAGAGCTGAATTCACCCTGAGAAGATGCACTGAGGTTCTGAATGGCACAGGAGGCTTAGACATACGTGTGAGGATCTCAAAGAACTCTTGACTGCTAACATGCACAGAACTTCAGGCTCTGAGGGAAGGCGCCATTACCACATCTAGATACTTTTATCTTGTGTTATCATAATCGAAGCTTTGAGTAGCTTTTATATTAGTGCAGTTGTAGAAGAAGAGAGTCAAAATTAAACTCCCTAGACCTCTTCTTTAGGAACTGTAAGCAGGAGGTGAGTGAACTTGGGAGATGGGGAGCTCTCCATTGGATTTGTCTGCCAATATTTTCGTGATGAATTTTGTATTAAGCAATGGATCTCTTGCACTGAAAGTGTATTTCCAACACGCATTTGTATTAAATACCTGCAAATGAAGAAGGTGGATATCTCTGCACTTCTTTGATTGAACGGTGATTCCTCCATGTTTAAAGAACTATAAACACTTTTTATTAGAGTAAAATTCTTCTGTGTTTAATGTCTTCATGTTTCCTAACTTTTGCACCTGGCATTTTGAGTTTTATGTGATCTCATCCTGATGTCTATAGTTATGTCCATCTAGCTCAAAAAACAAAAGCTAGTATACCTACTGTGTGACATATCAGGTTTAACACTGGGAATGACAGTATGCTTTGTATTCATGGGATAGCATGGTTTTACTTTAAGGTTCCATGATTAGAACACAGAGCTAAAACCTTGAGTTGTTTTACAGTCTCTAAGTTGGCTTTCATGTGATGTCCCTCAAAGTCTCAAGCTTTTGATCGCTTTCGAATACTTGGTCCCCAGCTGGTGGTGGTGTTTAGGAGGGGTGACCTTGCCAAAGGAAGCAGTCACTGGAGTCAGACTTTGAGAGTTCAAAGGCTCATACCTTTTCCAGTTTGCTCTCCCTTTCCTGCCCATGATTTTAGATGTGAGCTCTCAGCTCTTTCAACAGCCATATTTGGCCACCACCACACTTCCCCACCATGATGGTGATGGAACCTTGGTTATGGTGTTTTAATACAGCCATAATAGGGTAGCAAATGTAGTCTCGGAAAACAGAATATATTTTGTATCAAAAGACATAGTTTTATTTTTAAGAATATGGCATATGATGTTGAATTCTCTTGGTTCAATTCCCATCTTGTCATTTAGTTGTGGGTCCTGTACAAGCCGGAGTGCTCTTAGTTGTTCTTCCTTATTAGTGGGAAGTAAGCTTTCTGACTTTACCATTTTGTGTGTTTGTATTTGTGTGTGCATGTGAAAAGAGTAAGTAGCATGAGGTACAACACACTCAATCAACTGTGGCATTAGAGACACACACATTCCAAACTGTCAGAAATCTACATATGACATTAGACTTTGCAAAAGCAACAGAAGATACTGTGGAAATAATGACAATTGTAAAGACCATACTACAGGTAGGTAGTTTTATGCCTAAGATTCAATAAGTATACTTTCCTGTGTGTTTATATTTCTTTCAGCTGCAAATGGTGGCATGTGTGGTCTGTGTGTAGATAAGGAACTTGTAATAAATTGGAACTTTCAGAAATTTTTATATACTATTTCATTCAAAAATATATTACCAACTATTTAATTCTATGTATTGTTCACATATTCAACATTATGAGTTTCAATGGCAAGTATCTTGAGTTGGTATAGTTTCCAAAACAATGCACATGTCAACATTCATGTATAGTAGGAAGCTGTTTGTCTGTAGTAGGAGGCCGCTTGTTATTTCCTGGCTGCCAAGATCACAAAATAATCACTCAGAGACTATATTATTTAAATCACTGCTTGGCCAACCACCTAAGCATATTGCTAGTTAGCTCTTATATCTTTGGTTAACCCATTTACCATGAAGCTTGTGGCCTACCAGCAAGGTTCCAACTGGCAGCTCTAGTCTTTTCCCTCTGCGACTCCATAGCACCTCTTTGATATGGGATTCCCCTCTGTATGTTGTGATTGCTATTGATTAATAAAGAAACTACTTTGGGCCTATAGCAGGGCAGAACACAGGTAGGCGGGGAAAACTAAACTGAATGCTGGGACAAAAAAGGCAGAGTCAACGGGAAGCCATGTAGGCCTGCCAGAAACAGAAGCTAGATGGAACCATGCCGGTAAACCACAGGTATGTGACGATACACAGATCAATAGAAATGGATTAAATTAAGATATAAGAGTTAGCCCATTAGAAGCAAGAGCTAATAGACCAAGGAGTGATTTAATTAAAACAGTTTCTGTGTGGTTATTCAGGGCTGAGCAGCCAGGAACAAACAAGTGGCCACCCACTACAAATTGTCACACCAGCATGGGACAAGAGTTTCCATGTAAAGTCTAAGAAAGTGTATATTTTTTTTTCTAAAAAAAAAAAAATAAAGCCTTTTTAACCCACAAAAACTGGAGCTAAGTGCAATTTTTTAGTTACAAATTTTTTTTCAAATAGGCTCTGTTTGCAAGGGAGGTGTAGTAAGACCTGTGTGGCTTCTTTAAAAAAAATGGAGGCTTCCTGATTCACCAGCACAAACAACTTTGACTCTTTCAGGAGATCTGGGTATGTGCATTTAAATGGGGTTTTTGAGCAGAATGCTACAACTTGCTTAATGGTGACATAGACCCACTGTTTGCCTGGAAATGGGACTGAATGCTTCCACCATGTTGGGCAGGGCAGAGCAAGCTGGCAGGGCCTTATTGGCCCTAGCCATGCCCAGTTAGCATAAAAAGACACTGCTGGTCAGAAAATGATTATGGGTACACAATAAAGTCAGATTCAGATTTTTAAAAAAAAGACTTCTAAATGGATCACAGTGTCTTTTTTTAAAATGTACGTAGGCTTGAGAGAGAGAAGAAAAAGAACAGAGAGAGTTGTAAGTAAATGGTTTTTAAAAAAATACAAAGTCTTTAAAGTGGCAGAGAAAACTTGCATAAGACATGAAGGAATAAATAAAAATAAGCCATGTCTTTTACAGAGAGTCTGGATTATTTATAATTTCGTGTTTTCTCTAAATTTTTGACTGTGAAGGAGCTAAGTACAAAGAGACATTTCATTGTATGCCTGCTAAGCTAAACCAACATATAAACTTTAAAGGTATCTTGTCTTCAAAATTTGGGTCTAAGGGTATGTTGCTTTGGAAAAGAGGTCCTACTTTTTTCTACAGAAGAAGAAACCCTGTGGATTAATTCCACACTAATGTGGTTCTATGGACAAAGACCCTTGAAAGGTCACTGTGAACACCCCTCTAAAATTACTTCACCCAACAAAAAGCAGGAAGGAGTTTGGAGAGAACTATGGCCAAATTCCCTAAATGATTGCTTATAAATGCTTGTTTACATTTAAAGGGGAGTATGATATAGATAAGAATATTTTGAATTGGTATGGATCTTGGTCTATTGAAACAAATTTAAGGTCAAGTTTGTTATTTTGTGTACATGTATTTCTGCTCTTGATTAAGGTATTGTATTTGTGCAGTTCATTTAAAAATGTAATGTATAATTAAGAAATACCAGCTAATAGATAGTCATTAATAATAGTCATGTTACTAGATATATTTCAGTTAGATAGCTAATCGTTAAACCTTTCAAAGACCTATGGGATATGGCATTTAAAATGTTTTAATAACATAGGATTTTTCATGACAGTGAGACTCATCTGTTCCTGGCAGCAACAATTACTTCAAGAGGAAGATGAACATCAAAAAGGTTTCTCATGGAAATTCTTAGGCATTTGGGCAAGAATTTGCTCTTACCTAGACTACTTGATATTATGTTGTGTGAACTGGACATATACAACCCACAGAGAAATGACTGCTGAAATTATTCTTTGACAGAGAAGGCTTGTTTTGTGGGCTCTGCATAGTTCCTTAACATTCCATCAGATTTCTTGGTGCTGACATAAGTATGTTGAATTAAGAAGCATTTGTTTGGTTAAGTATTGCTGGAGAAGAGAGTCTCTTGTTGGTACCTGCTGCCCAGTTCCTGGCCAGCTGGCTAACTTAGCCCCCAAATAATCACACAGACACTGTATTAATTAAATCACTGCTTGGCCCATTAGCTCTAACTCCTTATTGGCTAACTCTTACATATTAGTTTAACCCATTCCTAGTAATCTGTATATCACCACAAGGTTGTGGCTTATCAGCAAAGTTTCAGCACATCTATCTCCAATGGCTCCATTGAGTCTCCCTGACTCCACCCTTCTTTACCCCAGGATTCACTTTGTCTTTCCTGCCTACCTAAATTCTACCCTATCAGGCCAAGGCATTTTTCTTTATTCATTAACCAATAAAAGCAACACATAGATAGAAGGACCTCCCACACCAAAGTATCAGACCACATAGGAATTTAGTTTACTGGTAGAAAGAACAAGGTCCTGAGTCAGCATTGGTGAAATAGATGGAAGATTAGGAAGAAATATAAATTGTAAAGAGGCAGGGGAACTGTAGTGGTTAGAAGGTCTGGTTTTCACTCTAAGGGGTAAATTATTATCAGAATCATTGCAGTGATACATTTGGTATGGGAAATCACATAAGTATTCTCTCTTTTGTCATTCTGGGAAACATATTAGTACTCCTGCTGTGTTTTGATATTCCAATCTATCTGAATTCTAGCTAAACAAATGTGATGTCAAATTAGAGCTGGAGAACAGTTTATTCAGATCCCTGTGCATTATGAATTTAGGTTGAGCTTAAATTTTAACAGAACAATTTGTATTTCTTCACAACCTAGTATCTCATTCACAAATACACAAAATTTCACATTTTGACTCATACTTAACCTATAACCTTCCCAGATAGTTTTAAGCCTTTAAATTTTCCAAAAAAACTGATGAAATTTTTTTAAAATTTTGTAGTATACACACATTTGCTATTTATCTCTTACTGTTAGATATCTTTATGAAAACTTGTCAATTGAAATAAAATTTTTCACAAATTGCACACATTGCTCAAAGCAATCTCTATCTAAATTTTAACCCTCAAGTGGCCTCCAATATCCTTCTAACAATATCAAGGACCTCTTATATATGATTAACAGAGTACATTCATTCTTAGGTATATTAAATTTTGTATTTTACATGAGTTTATTAAACTACCATGTCTCTCTTCCCTACAATCTTTGAAGAAATCTGTGGCCAGACAAATATCTAAAATGCCAGTTGATTGGCCCCCTCGGGATTAATGAATTTGCCTCTCAGATCCCTGGTGTTCTCTTACCACACAAGAGCCTTCTGCCCAGCAGACAGAGAATAAACATACTGTTTATTCTTCAAGCTCCCAGCTGGCTCTCTGGAATGATGAGATTATATTTAAGTACTTTGTAACAGTTTTGTTAGGGGTCACTTGGTGTTTTTTTTTTTTAACATTTTGTGGAGTTGGATTTAATGAAGTGCAATCTATGTGTAATGAAATTTGTCCTTAGTAAACATACAGGTCTGTGAGTAATTAAAAACACATACTACCATGTAGCTGCAAAATCATTGGCAGCATTAGCTGTCCAGCGTGCTAAAAACTCCCTCAAGTTCTCTTTAGTCAATCCCTCCCTTCTACTCCTGCCTCCAGCAACCACTGATCTCATTTTCACTCCTGCTTAGATTGCCTTACAAATGGATGTTCAGTACAAAGTTAGGGTAACAGGATAATTCGGAAAGACCTACTTGTTCCACCCATCATGTGGCTCTAACTCAATATGTTTATTCATTTCCGACTTTAGATATACTTAGCGTGGTTACACTTTGAAGCCAGTGTGAATAAAGCCAAACACTCTTACATAACTCTTTTGTAGATCTATATCTCATTGTCCATGAAAAAATACCTTGAAATCGCAATATTTCTACTTTGATAAGGCACACATTAACTTACATATAGCTCCAAATTTGCTTATCAAGGTCCCTGCATCACTTCACACCCACCTAGTGATGGCCTTCTGGGCTCTCTCAATGGTGATATTGCTAATTATTTTCAGAGTTGTTTAGATCCATTCTATTACGTATTCAAGGAGATATATTGTTATTTTAAATAGTATTTTATTAATGCTTAATAATGTGAAGGCTCTGCCCCCATGTTTATTAGTCATCTACTTGCTAAAATCTCAGTTCTAATCCACCGCTCTCCCTCTTCCTTCACCCCAGTGCTCTCTGAATTCTCCTTGCAGGTGTAGCACTCAGTAACTTCCTGATAAATCTTCTTTCTTCAAGTATCAGAAAGATTTTCCTATGGCCTAAAAGTGACAAAGTTCTGCACTCATATTTCAATAAGATTTGTGGTTCCTATCCATGTACATGATCTGATCTTCCATTCATCTTAGCTTTCAATGACTTTGCTCATCAATAATTTGTGGTTATTATCAAATAAATATTACATACTTTATATATATTATATTTTTTATACTATTGAAAATAATTTAAATCTAGTAATTAATTTCTAACACATAGAAATATAACCAATTTTATGTACTATGATTTCTATAGCCTTGCAAAATCTCAAAGATTGACTTTATTATTTTTCCTATGGCTTCCTTACAATTTTCCAAATTGGTGATACTATACAAAAATATCAATAGATGTGACTCTTTCTTACTAATCTAAAGGCTTTTATTTTTTCATTGCTATCATGTTTCACTGGCTAGGGCCTCCAACATGATGCTGCTGATTTGAAGTACCAACAGGAAATTCCATGACTTTAGGAGTGCACGTTCAGTCTGTTGCAATTTGGTTTAAAGACAGCACTTTCTAATCTGTTGTAGTCAGTTTTATGGCTACAATGACGTTGAGGAAACTTTATAGATGCTGACCTTCTATACATATTTGAAGATTAAAACTCTTCAAATGATTTTTAAACATAAAGGTCTGCACTTTATTTCTTTTTATCCTATTTATCTAGTCACTTACATTGAACATGTTTTAAAATGCTAAACAATTTTGTGTTCCTGAAATTACCTCAATACTTTTTTGTCAGTTTTGCAGGTTGAAAGATTTGATTTGCAAAGATTTAAGATAATTGTAAGTATATACCTATAAGTTGGGATGGTTTAGCTTTCCGTTAATGTCTATATGGTTTGGGTTTAGAGTAGTTCTGGTGTCATATTTGGAGTTGGGAAAACACTCCTCCTTCTAAATTTGCAAGACTGTTTGTGTAGAATTGGCTATGGCTATCTTAAATATTTTAATTAAATTTATTCTTCAACAGTGTTGAAGATGTATGTACCATACTTACACCACAACCTCCATTATTCCTTGCCCAACTCCTCATGAATCTCTCTCTCTCTCTCTCTCTCTTCTCTCTCTCTCTCTCTCTCTCTCTCTCTCTCTCTCTCTCTCTCTCTCTCTCTCT